>NW_016690691.1:16354-18143 GCF_001604755.1 Lepidothrix coronata
TCACTGTCTTTTGGGGTGGGGAGCGGGTCTGGGATGGGCTGAGCCCTCACGAACTCATCGCACGGAGCTCCCACGGGACGTCGCCGGGACCCTCAAAGGGGGACGCGGTGGCTCGAGGGCGACCTGGTGGCACCGCAGGGACCCCCCCTCAGCCGGGGGAGCTGCCCCGAGCCCCCCTCTTCTCCCATCAGCCGTTAATTAAAGCTCATTTAATTAACACCGAGGCCAAGGCTCAGGTTCCCGGTGGGGGGGTGGTGCAATTTGGACACGGGCTGATCGTGCACTGGAACAGACTGGGAATTCTGGCTCCCACATGGAAAACGGGGATGGAGGCTCCCTCCCCCCCCCGGGAATAATTGTCCTTTCCCTAATAAGTCTGTGCAGCCCGACCCCGCCGTGTCCCCTGGGCCCTGCCCACGGCCACTGTTTTTCTTTCCAAGGAGCTATTTCTGGGTCTCCCCGCCGGATCCCGCCATTCCCGAGCCCCCCTGCGGGCAAAAATCCCTTGGAATTCGGGTGTAAAAATTCCTGAAAGTCGCTTAATTTTACAACCCCCCCATACACACACTTTTCTCTGGTCCCCGGCCGCTCTCGGCTCTCCTGGGAGGGGGCTGAGACCCTGCGGGTGATCAATTAACGGGAATCCCGTTGGAAAAGCCCCAAATCGGGGCGTGACGGGAGATTTGGGGGTGATGGAGCCGTTCCCAAAAAAGGGGGGAATGGGGAAATTCCCCCCCCCCCTCAGCAGGGACAGCCCCGCCCCAGGGACCCCCGGGGCATAAGGGGGACATCGGAGGGTCCCTCCCAGTGGGGTCTCCTCCCCAAATCCCCCCCAAACCACACCCCACCCTCCTCTTCCTCACAGTTTATTCTCTGACGTGCTAAAAAAGCCCCCCCGGGTTGGGGGGGGGAGGACAGTGACAGGAGGGCGGGGAGGGGACAGTGACAGGAGGGTGGGGAGGGGATGGGGGACCCCAAATTTCCCGTGGGGGGCTGCGGCGAGACCCGGGGCCCCCCCTTCTCCCCCCGGCGGGTCCCACCTCTGGGGTGGGACAGGGGCTCCCCTGGCTTGGGGACACCGATATCCCCCCCCCCGGCGCCATCACAAAAACGGGGCGATCCCCGGGGAACTGGGGGGCTCTTTCCACCCCCTCGCGCGACGGCCACCTCCCCTCCGGGGGGACACCCGGCTGTGTCCCCCCACGGACCCCCCGTGTCACCCGGGGGGGGTCCCGGGAAGGCTCGACCCCCCTCCCCGGCGCCGTCGCGTGGTGCGGTCAGGGCGGGATCCTTCCCACGGGGGGTGGGGGGGGTCCCCGCGCGGGTTGGGGGTCCCGGGACCCCCCCTCAGGGCCCCGACTCCTTCTTCCGCTTCTGGAACTTGCGGAATTTCCCCTGGATGGCGAGCGCCGCGCGCTCCGTCTCGGGCGCGCTCAGGTCGATGTCGATCTCCTCCTCCTCCTCCTCCTCCTTCTTGGGGTCGCCGGTCTTGGCTGCGGGGGGCAAAGGAGGGGGGGGACAGGACAGAAGCTGCCCTGGGGACAACCTGGCACCCCCAAGGGACAGCCTGGCACCCCCAGAGTCACCCCGGGGAGCGCCGGGTACATCCGGGGGGCACATCGCCACCCCCCAGGGGACAGCCTGGCACCCCCAAGGGACAGCCTGGCACCCCCAGACTTACCCCAGGGACCGCCGGGTACATCCGGGGGGCACATCGCCACCCCCCAGGGGACAGCCTGGCACCCCCAAGGGACAGCCTGGCACCCCCAGACTTACCCCAGGGACCGCC
>NW_016690691.1:19250-21718 GCF_001604755.1 Lepidothrix coronata
GATACTCCCAGGACAACCCAGGACACCCCTGGAACACCCTGGGACATGTGGGATGTGAATGGACACCCCTGGGACATGGTGGGACACCTGTGGGATACTCCCAGGACAACCCAGGACACCCCCAGGACACCCCTGGGACATGATGGGATTTCCTTGGGATGCTCCCATGACACCCCTGGGACACCCTTGGGACACTCTGGGACATGATGGGACACCCCAGGACATCCCTGGGACATGGTGGGACACCCCAGGGACATGGTGGGACACCCCTGGGACATGATGGGACACCCCAGGACACTCCTGGGACATGGTGGGACACCCCTGGGACATGATGGGATTCCCTTGGGATGCTCCCAGGACGCCCCTGGGACACCCTTGGGACACTCTGGGACATGATGGGACATGGTGGGACACCCCTGGGACATGGTGGGACACCCCAGGGACATGGTGGGACACCCCTGGGACATGGTGGGAAACCCCAGGGACATGATGGGATTCCCTTGGGATGCTCCCAGGACACCCCTGGGACACCCTTGGGACACTCTGGGACATGATGGGACACCCCAGGACACTCCTGGGACATGGTGGGACACAGCAGGACATCCCTGGGACATGGTGGGACACCCCTGGGACATGATGGGACACCCCAGGACACTCCTGGGACATGATGGGACACAGCAGGACATCCCTGGGACATGGTGGGACACCCCTGGGACATGATGGGACACAGCAGGACACCCCAGGGACATGGTGGGACACCCCTGGGACATGATGGGACACCCCAGGACATCCCTGGGACAGGGGTTTGGGAGTCCTTAGAGGGACGTCAGGGCCAGGGCCACCCCCGTTTGGGTCCTGGCAGAGCCAGGGGGGTGGCCTGGGCTGTGTCACCGAATTGGGGACACTGGGGGTCCTTGGAGGGTTGGGGCCTGCCCTGTTTGGGTCCTTGCAGATCCAGGGGGTGGCCTGGGCTGTGTCACCACAGTGGGACCCCAGGGGGTGGCCGGGGGGTGCCAGGGCAGGGGGTGACCCCCAGGTGTCCCCCAGGCGTGTCCCTGTTCGGCCTGGCCGCCCTCCTGCTCCCGGAGTCCTTCCCCCATTACCTGGCCCAGGTGAGGGCCCTGAGCCTCGGCCCCGCCCTGCTCTGCTCTGCCAAGTTCCTGCTGGCATTCCCGCTCTCCTACCACACCTGGAACGGCATCCGGCACCTGGTGAGGGGCTGGCACGGGAATGGGAAACATTGGNCCCGTTTTTATCCAGATGTAATCCATTTTTACCCCGATGTACCCCATTTTTATCCCGTTTTTACCCCACTTTAATCCCATTTTTATCCCGATTTATCCCATTTTTATCCCATTTTTATCCGTCTCCCCCGCGCACGCGCTGTGGACCGGAAGTTGCGTCACGGCCGCTTCCGGCGCGGCGGCTGCAAGATGGCGGCGCTGGCGCTGAGGTGACACCGGAGGGGCACGGGGGGGACATTGCCGGGGTTGGGGGGACATTGGAGGGGTTTGTGGGACGTGGAGGGTCACGGCGTGTGACAGGGGGACGCGGAGGTCCTGGGGGCTGTCACCGCCGGCACTCCCCCCGTGTCCCCGCCCAAACCCCTCCCGTGTCCCCCCTGCCACTCCCCCGTGTCACCCCAATCCATCCCCGGCTGTGTCACCCCCCCTATGTCACCCCCACCCCCCTTTTTGGGTCATTCCCAACTCTTTTCCTTCTTCTTTTCCAGGGGGGTGGGGCGGCGCTGCCTCCTGGCCCGGCTGGGACCCGGCCTGTCCCTGCAGCAGTGAGTTACTGGGAGCAACTGGGAGCCACTGGGCTTAAGTTCTTCCCTGGAAGGATCCATCTAAGGGATATTTTTTGCCGCAATTCTTGCGTCTCCCGGACCCCTTCCCCCCGGTAGATCTGGGAGCCCCCCCCAAATCTCATTTATTTTGCTCTTCCCACTGCTGGGACTGGGGAGAATTCCTTGGTTTTTTCGCTCCTCTGGGGCTCCCAGGGTCGGTAATTCCCGGGTAATGGTGGGAAGAGTCGATTCCAAGGCTTTCCTTGGAGCAGGGAGCACCTTCTCAGGGTGTGTGAGGTGGGATCTCAGAGCCCCCCACGCCCTGTATCCCTGTTTTTCCAGTGTTATCCCGATGGGAACCACGGCCAGGGAGGAGATGAGTCGCTTCTGGGAGAAGAACACCAGGTCCAACCGGCCCCTGTCCCCTCATGTCACCATCTACAAGTGAGACACCCCTGGCACCCCAAAATCATCCTGGGGCACCTCTGGGCACCCCTAAATCACCTGGGTACTTCACCTGGGCACCCCAACCTTACCTGGGGACCCCTAAATCATCCTGGGGCACCCCTGGGCACCCCTAAATCACCTGGGTACTTCACCTGGGCACCCCAACCTTACCTGGGGACCCCTAAATCATCCTGGGGCACCCCTGGGCACCCCTAAATCACCTGGCCACCCC
>NW_016690691.1:26172-27299 GCF_001604755.1 Lepidothrix coronata
ACATTGGGATGGGAATGGGCACATTGGGATGGGAGTGGGAAACATTGGGATGGGAGTGGGAAACATTGGGATGGGAAGGGGGCACCTGATGAGTGTCCCGGCACGGGGAATGGGATGGGAATGAGACACCTTGGATAGGGAATGGGGCACCTGGTGAGTGCCTGGGACTGGGACTGTGCCTTTGGGGTGGGAATGGGGCACCTGGTGTCCCCCGATCCCAGGGAATGTCTTCCCGGTGTCCCACAGGCCTGGGACCTGGGCAAGGGGCTGCGGCTGCCGCAGGTCACCCAGTCGGGGGTGGCGGTGCTGGCGCTGTCCCTGCTCTCCTCCGCCGCCCTCGCCGCCCTCTGAGCGCCCGCCGGGAATGCCGGGAATCCTGGGAATGCCGCGCCGGCCCCGCCCCACCCTCCCGGAGCGCCGGGGAAGGCGGCGCTTCCTTCCCCCGTAAAATCCCTGGAACGGCCGGAGCTGCTTTTCCTGCCCTCTCCCAGCGCGCCAGGGGCTGTCCCCGCCTGTCCCCACCTTGGGGACAATGGTGGCTCTGTGTCCCCGGGGCCACGGGATTGGGAACGTGAGTGGGAGCAGCACAAGGAGCCCCATTGAGGGGAGCCGGGAGGGGGTGGGGGACAGGTGACACCGCCCCGATCCTCCGTCCCTGCCCCTCATCCCCGAAAATCCCGCAGTTCAGCCACTTTGGGAGCGAAAATTCCCAGTTTGTCCATTGGGAAGCGTTTTTTTTTCCTGCCCCTCATCCTTGAAAATCCCACAGTTCAGCCACTTTTGGAGCCCCTGCGAGTGAAAATTCCCATTTTTTTCCCTGTTGGGAAGCGGTTTTTCCTGTCCCCCCTGGAATAAAGCAGCTCTGACCCTCCACCCCCTGTGTCCTGTGTCCCACACCTCTCCCTTGGGATTCGGGGAATTGCTGCTTCCCAGAGGGGCCTGGTGTTGGAAAAACATGGAAAATCCAACAGTTTGCAGGTCTGGGAGGAGCCAAGGCCAGTTTTGGGGGCAAATTGGGGTGATTTGGAACCTTTGGGGAAAGGACAGTTCCGACTTTCCTGTTGGGACGTGGTGGCAGGAGCTTCATCCCATCCCACCCTATCCCATCCCATCCCATCCCATCCCAT
>NW_016690692.1:0-1511 GCF_001604755.1 Lepidothrix coronata
TGATAGATCTATAAGATATTACAAATAATAAGCAATAATAAGTCAAGTGTCCTCCTTAGGGACACCCCCCCAAACTACTGCCTGGGTTTGTTCCCTGGGGGTCTCTGCAGCAGCAAGCACAGCCCCACACTGACTGCTCTGGGCTGTGCAGGCATTTGTGGTTCTGCCTGTCTGACACACACCCAACCTTGGGATGGATCTGGATGTCACTGGCTGTGATGTCACAGGGGAGCTGTGATGTCACAGTGGAGCTGTGATGTCAAAGGGATGTTGTGTAGTCACGAGGGGAGAATGTGACATCACAGGGATGATATGATATCACAGGAGAGGTGTGATGTTATATTATGGATGTGATGTCATAGAGAATATATGATGTCACATGAAGGATGTGATGTCATATGATGGATATGACATCATAGGGAAGATGTTATGTCACAGGAAGGATGTGTAGTCACAATAAGGATGTGATGTCACAGGGGAGCTATGATGTCACGTGGAGGATGTGATGCCACGAGGATACGTGATGTCACAGAGATGATATGATATCACAGGAGAGGTGTGATGTCACAGGGAGGATGTGATGTCATATGATGGATGCAAGGACATAGAGGAGATGTGATGTCAAAGAGGAGGATGTGATGTCACAGGGGATGACCTGACATCACAGATGCCCCTTGTCACAACAATGATGTGATGTCAGAGGGCAGGTGTGATGTCACAAAGGAGCACGTGATGTCACAGGCATGATATATCATCACAGGAGAGATGTGATGTCATATGATGGATGTGACGTCATATGGGAGATGTTATGTGACAGGGCTGATGTGATGTCACAGGGAAGCTGTTTAAATGCAAAAACTTCTTTCAGGCAGTCAGTTCTTCTGGGCAGGGCCATCTGACTCCTGGTGTGTTTCCCTCCACGTGCTCAGCACTGGCACAGGGCACACTGAGGGAGGTCTCCAAACTTTCCTGTGGGTGATTCCGTCAAAACTAATCCCCTCCCAGGGCATCACAAGATGATACTAATCAGCTCTTCCAAGTCAAAGGATACTTCTTTTCCCCCAGGGCAGAAAAGATGGAAACATGTTACTGGTGCAAGAGAGGGACAGTGGAGGCCCATCCTCTGCCCTGGGGGCGGTGACCCAGACTCCCTGTTTGTCCTCTAGTCCCTCTGGGAGCCCTGAGCTTTCCCTCTGGTCCTCTCTGGTTTCTTCTGATTGGAAAGCCTTCCAAATCCATTCTGGTGAGGGGAGGTGGTGATGCAGCAACAGCAGCCGCCTCGTGGGATGCCTGGACACCCCTGGGGAGGCAGAGCTGGGGCCACTCATTCTGTGCCCTATCCTGGCTGGGTGCTGGGGGGACTGCCCTGAGGAGAGACAAAGGAGGCTTCTCCTGGGGAAAGCTTCAGCCAGAGCTCAACTTCCCAAACAAGCCTGGGGCTGGGGGTGTGCCAAGGGGGAAGTTGTCCTGCAGGTAGCAGGACAGGACAAGCAGGACACAGTCTGCTCAGA
>NW_016690692.1:4172-6146 GCF_001604755.1 Lepidothrix coronata
GTTTCCCTCTGGTCCCCTCTGGCTCCCTGTGCTTGGAAAGCCTTCCAAATCCATTCTGGTGAGGGGAGGTGGTGATGCAGCAACAGCAGCCGCCTCGTGGGATGCCTGGACACCCCTGGGGAGGCAGAGCTGGGGCCACTCATTCTGTGCCCTATCCTGGCTGGGTGCTGGGGGGACTGCCCTGAGGAGAGACAAAGGAGGCTTCTCCTGGGGAAAGCTTCAGCCAGAGCTCAACTTCCCAAACAAGCCTGGGGCTGGGGGTGTGCCAAGGAGGAAGTTGTCCCGCAGGCAGCAGGACAGGAAAAGCAGGACGCAGTCTGCTCAGGACACGGCACATCTGAAGGACACCATGGGTTTGGGCCCATTGTTGCTGCTTTATTAAATCACAGCCACCTACAACTGGCTCAGTGGCAACAGAAGAGCAGTGCTCGTAGTTTGAATTGTGGTTTTTGCTGAAGATTTGAAGGCATCAGGATTCCAGTTTTCCTGCCTGTATGAAGGAAAGAAGTTTTTTTGTTATAAGATCTATGCCTGGAAAGCTCCTCAGGCAGCCACCAGGCACATGGCATCAGGGCAGTTGGCAGCAGTCCCCCCAACACCTGCCTCCCAGCCCACACCAAGCCACCGCCTCACCCACAGCCCCAGAGCCCTGGATGCCACCATGGCTGTCCCTGACACCACCCTGCTCACCAGCTCAGGTGTCTCACACAGCGCCTGGGAGCCTGGGAATGTTGGAAGCTCTTCATGGATGTGGACGTTGGCACCAGAAGAGCAGTGCTTCTGGCCTGAATCGAGGGCTTGGTGTTGGTCCTGTGCTTCAGTTGACCTTGACTTGGAATTCCATGGTGGTTTGGGCTGCGTTCCTGCTTTAGGGGGAAGCTTTCCTGGAGGAGCAATTTGTTTAAATGTAAAATGAACCAAGGACAATTTTTGAGAGCTTTGCATTTAGATTTCATTAGTCTTAAGTAGTAGAATAAATGGTCTTGTGTGTATTTATCTGTATAGAATCATGGACTGGTTTGGGTTGGAAGGGACCTTAAAGGTCTTCTCATTCCACCCCCTGCCATGGGCAGGGACACCTTCCACTAGAGCAGGTTGATCCAAGCTGTCCTTGGACACTTGCAGGGATCCAGGGGCAGCCACAGCTTCTCTGGGAATTCCATCCCTGGCCCTCCCCACACTCCTAGGGAAGGATTTCTTCCCAGTCTCTCAACTAACCCTGCCCCAGTCTCCCAACTAACCCTGCCCTCTTTCAGTTGAAAAACCATTGCCCCTTGTCCTGTCCCTCCAGGCCCATATCAAAAGTCCCTCTCCCTCCTTTTCATAAGCCCTGGTGGGGTATCTTCAGCTCCTCCCAGGACCTGTGTGTGTCTGTAACTATCATGTATCTGTGTATATTTATAGACAGTAAATATTTTAATACATTTCTATCCATATATTTATACCTAGATATTGATACACTGTAAATATTAATGCACACCTATCTACACAATGATGTTAACTTTGTGTCCAGACCTTCCCCTTCCTCTCTGTAACCTTTTTGGGGGGTTTATTCCTTGGGATTTCCAGTTTCAGTGGAGCAGATCTTTCCCACCTGGATCTTTGCTGCATCAACTTCAAGGTGGCCAATCTGAGCTGCTGCAACCTGGCCCGTGCCAACCTGTGCTGTGCCAGCCTGGAGAGGGCTGACCTGTCAGGCTCTGTGCTGGATGGAAGAGCTGCTGCAGCCTGGGAGGGCTGGGCTTGTGTTAACAGAGAGGAGCTGGAACAAACAGAGGGGTGTAAAACATCGAGTTCTTAAATATATTCTAGAGTTGTTCTGGTTCCCAAAGCTTTTACACTTCCTCCCAGAGTAATGATTTAATGGGATTGACTCCCAAAGCAGAAATTAAAACTGTCTTCTTGATTGTCTTTGGTGTTGTTCTTCAGCTCTCAGTGACTGCTGTCTGTGCCAGTGTGCCAACCTGCCAGGGG
>NW_016690692.1:6538-7698 GCF_001604755.1 Lepidothrix coronata
GAGAAGGGCCCACAAGGGCTGCACTGAGTCTCTGACCATCTCAGCCCCAAATCCCCTTGTCCTCCTCCAATTCACACAACTCTGAGGCAGCACCAGTGTGGAGCTGCTGTGTTTCTGACTGTTTTTCCTCACAGAACTCCTTTCTGTGTGTGTTCCAGGTGCCAACCTGAAAGGAGTGGCCATGGAGGGCAGTCAGATGACAGGAATTAACCTCCGAGTTGCAACGCTGAGAAACCAAACTAAAGAACTGTAACCTCAGGGGAGCAACGTTGGCAGGAACTGATTTGGAAGTGAGTTGGGATTCATTTTCCATCCTATTCCTTTCTCTCCTATAGTCAGCTGGTAATTTAGGGGATTGCTGGCTTTTGGCTGACCTCTCCAGCTTCAGAGTACAATGGAGTTCAGGTAAATGTACTTCCAGTAAAGCTCTGAACAGAGTTCTGGGTGCATTCCATTGACACTTCTTTTTCTTTTCCCCTTCCAAATTGTGACCTATCAGGTTGTGACCTCCAGGAAGCCAATTTGAGGGGCTGTGATGTGAAAGGAGCCATCTTTGAAGAGATGCTGACCCCCCTGCACATGTCCCAGAGCATCAGATAGGGAAGAGAAGACGTCAAAGAGGAAGGAATCCAAATGTTTGTTGTGACTTTCTTCACCTCCTCCCCTTCCTGAGTTAGAAGGAATGCTTATTAGACAACTTCCATTTGCAGTAGTGCCTTAGTAGACTCTTTCTGATCACTTTTGGGGAGGGAATTTTTGTTTCAGAAGTGGAGAGAGAGAGTTTCTCCCTTTGTGAAGAGAGTGAGGAAGTGGGCTGGTTCTGGAACCAGAAAGTGGGGCTGGTTGGAGGGGGAGAGTTTAAGACTTTCATTGTTTAGCATTGCCTGACTTTGGAATGCATTTTAATTTCTAAAGCACAATATATGCAATTCTATTTGTTAAGTCTATAGCTGCAATATGAATAGAAAATGTTATTGCTGTATAGTAGCAAACAAAGTGGAGGTTTACAGGTAGACAAGTGTCTTTACAGTCAGTGTCTTCATCCCTGCAGGGTGTTAATGCCAGGGGTGGTCACACAGTGCCCACAGGATGTGTTCAGGTCTCTGCTGGGGTGGAAACAGTGGGGAACTGTCCTCAGAGGTCCTAAATTGCTGTGGAGT
>NW_016690692.1:8069-10558 GCF_001604755.1 Lepidothrix coronata
TTCTTTGTTGGGAATTCAATGGACAGAGGAAAACACAGAAGTGTCCCCAAAGCAGAGAGAAGCTCTGGGGCCACAGCACCTGCTCCCCCCTCTTCTCATCCCTTCAGCAGATGAATAAATGGCCCTCAATGTTTCCCCTCAATGTACTGTGGAAATCCTCCTTGAAAGCATGGGCATAATCCCATTTCCCAGCCAGATCCACTCTGGGCTGCCTAAAGTGGCTGTAAGAGCATCTTGCCTGGGGCCAAGTGCCCCTTCCACACTTGCTGTACCTGTGGAAAAACACAGGGAAAGCTGTTTTTTGTGTGGGCACCCTTCACATCTCAGTGTTTGTGATCTTGGGAATCCTCAAGAACCTTGAAAAATGCCAGATTATCTGTTGTTTTAAGAGTTGTACCTGGAGATTGTTTTGATATGTGTTTACATCTTCCTTGAAAATACAGCTGATAAAAAACAATGTAAAAGGAAAAAAAAATAAAAAAGCAAATACAAAGACAAAAAGGAAGAAAAAAAGACAGAAAAACAAGGCAAAAATGAGACAAATAATAAAAAAGAAAGAAAAAAGAAGAAATGGAAAAAAAGAAAAAGAGAAAGAAAAAACGGGGGGGAAAGAAAGAAAAAGAGGAAAAAAAAGAAAAGACAGAAAAAGAAGAAAACCGAAAAACGTATTATCCTCACTCCGCACGTGCAAATGGCCGCTGTGACCCGCCGCAAGGACTACAACTCCCGTGGTGCCCCGCGCAGTGCGCAGGCGCGGCGGTGGCCGTGCGGGGGCGTGGCCGCGCGCTGATTGGCTGCGGCGGTGTTCTCTAAAGGCGGTGCGCGCGCAGAGCGCCGTGTCGACTTCCGGGAATCGTTGATGGCGGCGGGGCCCGCGTTGTGCTGTAAGAGCTGGCGGGGGGTGCGGGAGATTGGGGCTCTGGGGATCCCCTCGGGGGCTGCGGGGAGCGCGGCTGTGGGTGGAAAGGCTGGAGGGCTCGGGAGGGTTTGGCGGGGGGGTTCGGGGGTTCCCGAGGGTCAGAGCGCGGGGCCTTGGAACCCTCTCAGGGGCCGCGGGGCCCGGGGGCCTCCCAAAAACCCGGATGGGTGATTTAACTCCTGAGAAAATCCCTCGGGAAAAAAAATCAAAACCACCCAACGAAAAAAAGAACCCTAAAAAAGGGAAAAGTGAGAGAAAGGTGAAGGAAAAACTGCAAGGGCCAGGATGATTTTATTCCTTTGCTTCAGTTTTTCCTTGGTCTCCTCCTTCTCAGATTTTCTGCTCTCTTCCTTTACAGAAAGCTCTTTTGCTGTTGTGTGGTTTTGGGGTCCCTGGGGGGTCCCTGAGGAGGTTTTGGGGGGTCTCTGAAGGGGTTTAGTGTCCTGAGGGGACTTAAGGGGGGGGAGGGGTCGATGGTCCCTGAATGGGTTTGGGAATCCCTGAGGGAGTTTTGGAGTCTCCGAGGGAACTGGGAGGTCTGGGGGGGGGCTCTTTGGGGGGGTCTTTGAAGCAGTTTTGGGGGTTTCTAGTGGGATTTTGGGAGTCCCAGACGGTTTTGAGGGTCCCTGAGGGTTTTTGGGCTCCCTGAAAAGGCCTGGGGATTCCAGGTGGGTTTTGCAGGTCACTGAGAGGGTTTAGGGGGTCCGGGGGGGAGGGGGGGGGATGAGGTCTCTGAGGGGATTTGAGGTGGTTTTGAGGAGGTTTCGATGGGTCCAGAGGTGGATTTCTGAGAGAATTTGAGGGGTTCTGAGGGGATTTTATGGGGTCTCTGTGTTGATGGACCGACCCCAGGGAAAGGGGATCCCAATGCCTGTCCCGAACCCCGGAGACCCCCAAAACTCAGCACACAGAGACCCCACAGGGGGGCCCTGGGGTCCCCTAAAGCCCAGCAGTGGGGTTCATGGGGTCCCCCAGCCCCCAGGGGAGGGGTCCTGGGGTTGCCCCCCAAAGTGCGGGGGGGAGATGTAGCACACCCGGGTAAGGGGATCCCAATGCCCCCAGTATATCCCAGTGACCTCCCAGTGATCCTCAGTACAGCCCAGTAACCCCCTCAGTGACCACCCAGTGTGTCCCAGTGACCTCCCACTGCCACCCAGTATGGCCCAGTGATCCTCCAGTGTGCACCCAGTAACCCCCAGTATGGCCCAGTAACCAGCCAGTGTCCCCCTGTGTGTCTTGGTAATCCCCCAGTAACATCTCAGTCCCTCCCAGTGCCCTCCCAGTGTCCCTCAGTAACCCCCAGTCCCTCCCAGTGCTCCCTGTTTCCCCCCAGTGTGTCCCAGTACCCCCCAGTAATCACCCAGTGCCCCACAAAGCCCCCCAACTGTCCCCAGTGTGTCCCTAGATGCCCTTGGCCTTTCTGTGAGCGTGGGGGGGTGTGTTTTTCTGGTCAGAGGGTCCAAGGGGGGCTCCTGGGGTGAGATGGACGGTTGGGGACATCAGGGATGGGGTTTGGGGATAGTGAGGAGGGCTTTGGGGACAGTGGAATTGGGGGTGTCGGGGGGGGAAT
>NW_016690692.1:15896-27212 GCF_001604755.1 Lepidothrix coronata
AAGCTTGGGCGGATGCAGGAGGAGGCTGTGAGGAAGAGGAAGATGCCTTGCGCCCCCCAGGTAGGTGAGGAGGAAGTCAGTGTCCCTTTGGGCGGGTGTTGTGCTGGCTCTGTCAGCCAAGCATGGCCCCGGCTGCAGGACAACCCCGCTGCCACCGCCGTCCTGCCGGGGCCGGAGTTGGGGGGATGTCCTTGGGCTTCCCTGTGGGCCGGAGGCAAATCCCCTCCCTGTCCTTGTTGCTTCCTGCCCCAGGCCCCGAACTGAGGACAGAGAGCGCGGAGGACAAATCCCCCCGTGAGACCCTGGTGGGAGAGGCCGTTTTGAAGGGCTCCCCAGCACAGGAAGGCAGCGGGGAGGAAAAGGGCCGGAGATCCCCCCACAGGAGGGGCTCCAAAGCCAGCCCAGGGTGCTCTGAGGAGGAAAGAGCCAGCCTGAGCCGGGAAGGCGGCCGGAGCTTGAGGCAGAGCTCTGAGCTGGTGGTCCCTGAGCAGCCTCCCAGCAGGGAGAAGCCCTTCAGGTGCCTGGAATGTGGGAAGAGCTTCAGGAAGAGCTGGAGCCTCCTCACCCACCAGCACATCCACACTGGGGAACGGCCCTACACCTGTGGGGAATGTGGGAAGAGCTTCAACCGGAGCTCCAGCCTGATCCGACACAAGCGCATCCACACTGGGGAACGGCCCTACAAGTGTGGGGAATGTGGGAAGAACTTCAACTGCAGGTCCAGCCTACGCAAGCACTGTCGTATCCACAATGGGGCACTGCCCTACGCGTGTCAGGAATGTGGGAAGAGCTTCAGGCACAGCTCCACCCTCCACAACCACCAGCGCATCCACACCGGGGAGCAGCCCTACAGCTGTGGGGAGTGTGGGAAGAGTTTCAGGAACAGCAACAGCCTCTGCATCCACCAGCGCATCCACACTGGGGAACTGCCCTACACGTGTGGAGAGTGTGGGAAGGGTTTCAGGCACAGCTCCGCCCTCCTCACCCACCGGCGCATCCACACTGGGGAACGGCCCTACAAGTGCTTGGAATGTGGGAAGAGGTTTCAGACCAGCTCAAATCTCCTCCTGCACCATCGGACGCACACGGATGAGAGGCCCTTCCGCTGCACTGACTGTGGGAAGGGCTTCAAGCAGAGCTCCACCCTTGTCACCCACCGGCGCATCCACAGCGGGGAGAGGCCCTACAAGTGTGGGGAGTGTGGGAAGAGCTTTGCCCACAGCTCTGCCTTAACCTCACACCAACAGACCCACCGTTAAAAGAAGCGCTACGAGTGGCCCGACCCCCATTGGATGATCCATAGGAACTCATTTTGGGCACAGACCTGGTGACCCACGTTCCAGGTGATCCATGCTGGGCACAGACCTGATGACCCCTGTGTCCAGCCCTTGTCCCGACCCCCCTGACAGCGAGAGTGACCCAGGGTCTTGTAACTGATCCCTTGGGGAAGATTACAGTTAGTTTATCTATCTATCTATCTATATATGTAGGGTTCACTTTAGATCAGTTTTGTTTCCCTGTAGAGTAGGTTTGGGGCAGTTTTGGCTCCTGTCTATAGTGATATAAAACCATAAAAATAACACTTCCTCTCTCTGGCTCCAAGCCCAGCCTGTCCCTTCCAGGGGTGGATGTTCCCCCCCCTTCCCCGGGTGGTTCCTTTGCCCCGGGCAGCAAAGCCCCCGCTGCTTCTGCAACTGGAGAGTGTTGGAGCCGTGGACCATTAACATTCCAGTCTCTCCCAGCTCTGCACCCCAAAAGTCGAGTGGGATCAATGTGTCCCCTCAAAGTGACTCAATCCCGTAGCAGTTCATATTCCAGGAAGAATGCCAAAGGGCATCCTGGGACTTGTAGTCCTTCTGTCTCTGTCGCACGTGCGCAGTGAAGTGCTCGGATGGGAGTGCTTGAGGAGGTCCCATGTCACCGTTTGAAGTGTCTGTATAAGCTTGTGTTGATCTTAATAAAGCTAATTGGGTTACTGCACCCCCATGTCGACTGGGTTCGTGCAAGACAAATGCTCTAAATGGCCGCCCCAATCGGGACATTCAACAGGCGTCGGTAACCAGAGGCCAAAGGCCTTGGGACATCTTGCCATGGCATCCGTCCTGATGGAATTCCAAGGAAAAAGGAAGAGCTCCTCGACAAATCGTGCGCATCAGTCACCTCTGCAGAAACAGGACAAAAAGGGAAAAAGGACAAAAAAAGACAAAAGAAGAAAAATCCGACTTCAGCAAACAAGAGGTGACCTATTAGGATGGGAGGGATGTATTCCCACGAGGGGAGGTGTTCCCCAAAAACTAAAGCAAAAGCTGAAGCTATCAGCCAATTTTTAAAAATACTGGACAAAGACGTAGCAGAAAATAAACCGTTGGTGCTCTTAAATTGGATCGTCACAAATGAACTGGGACTTCCATTGATGCCTTATGACCCTTTTAGTTTCTTATTTTTCTAATTTTATAAACTTTATAAGTAATTATAAGTAGTAGAAGTAGATTTTAGAAGTAGCTTTATTATATCCCTCACCCTTTGGCACAATAGTTTACACATTTCCTACCCTATCACCTCATTTTATGTTCCCCATATCAATCCTACCCCTGAATTCCAGTGGAAAATGTTTAGTCTTTTGTCAAGGCAAGGTCTATGCTGTTTAGAGAGCACTCATATCTTAGCCTGAACCACAGAACACGGTCAGAAACTAGGTGACCGTGTACCCTTTGTGCTTTGAAGAAGATGAAGATGATGAAGAAAAGCCCCCAGACCCAATTCCCAGGGGGTGGGCCAGGGGGTGGACCAGGGCAAAAGTTACGGGATGGACAAAACTTGGATTGGTCGGGCAGTATTATAAATTGTAACACCTGAACACGGCCTGCGCGCGTGTCCTGTGATCTTTATGCCTAGGCACAAATTAAACCCTTTTCTTATCTCATCCTCAATTAACTGCTCCGGAGTTGTTTTCCTCAGCACCCTTAGGCATCAGCTGGTGGCCCATACAGGGAAATCAGAGACCTGAGGCTACTCCAGATTGGAAACTTTCATCCTGCAGGAATTCTTCATCAGCCGGCATTTTTTAGAATTCCCGCAGTGATCTAGGGAAGCCCCAGCTCCACAGAACCAAGCACGGAGCACAGAGGTGAGTTAAGAAAAGGGTGAATAAGGGAAAAGATTTTTTTTTGTTAGCAACTGCGGAAGAGTTTTTGTGTTTCCCAGGAGATAGGGAACACGGTGGTACTGGAAAGGCTTGGACTTGGGCCCAAAAGTCACGAGAGTCAATTTCCAGTAGGCGAAAAGGGTTTCGCCGAGTGCAGGTCAGAGTGGATTTGTGTCAGCCTAGGGCTGGGTTTTGTTTCTGTCGGAGGGGGACACCCTTCCAGAGTGCTCTGTTGCTACAAGGAGCTGGGGGGGCTCTGTAGTTAAGTGGTTAAAGTAGCAACTTTGTAACCCTAGAGCTGCAGGTTTGAGTCCCGCAGTGAAAAGTTTTTCTGTGTCTGTTAATCAGTATGGGCAGTACACAATCCAAGGGGAAAGTTACAGAGGACTCCCTTTAGTCCTAATTTTACACCACTGGGACAATCCAACTAAACCTGAAACACCTTTAAAGAAGCAAGAACTGTGTTGGTTAGCTATGAATGTGTGGCCTTCATACGGGAACCAAAGGAGGGTAGTGTGGCCAAAACTTGGAACGTTCGAATTAGATACTGTAATGCAACTTATTATGATGCTACATAGAGAGGAAAAATGGGAAGAAATCCGGTGTGCAGAATTGTTTCTATTTCTTTTAACACGGCCCGAGTGGAAAAAGCAGTACAAGAGAGCCCCGATAGGGAAAAGGAAGCCTGAGAAAGTGTTGGGAGCGAGTCCCGCTGGCGTAGACGATAGAACAGAGGCTGTCGGTTTGGCCGGAGCGGGCACAGCGGCACAGATAAGATCTATAAGGTCGGCTTTTGTTGGAACTGCTTTCGGCGCGGCAGAGCCGGGCGGGGGTAATGCAGACACTGCAGGGCTGGCTAGCTCGGAAGTAATGTCTAGTTTGATCACAACAGGGATAACAGCAGGAGCGACTCCTGGCCCCACAGGGGCAATGGAAGCGGGACCCTCCCCGCCTGTTCCAATGAGCGTGGGGAGAGCAGCCCGTTCCCTTGCAGCTGCCGGTGACTTTGCCGGAGCAGACGGGGTTGTCATGGTAACAGCAGAGGTGAGCACAGGCACAGCAGAGCAAGTGAGAGCTGAAGTTGTGAGTTCTACCAATGACGTGACAAGAACTGTGAGGTCTAAAAAGTCAGCTTTTACTGGGGTTGCTTTCGGCGTGGTGACACCAGAAAAAGTTACTATAGATGCGGCATCTGTTGCAGAGGGAAGGGAGACTTTAGAAATCGCGGCGAGAGATGCGCCAAGACCAGCCAGTGTAGTGACGGCGGCGGGCGTAGGGGTCGCTGGCTCTGACGGTGGCAGTGAAGGTGTCAGCCTCGGGGTGTTTGTGGAACTGAGCAGCCCAGCACCACAGACAAGCGCTGGAGCTGTTGATTGTCAGTGGCGATAGCGGTGTGAGAGCTGTAAAAACGGGGCTGCCCCGATTGCAAGGGGGACCCCAGAGTTGAGTGCTGCGAACACAGCAGACTGTGCTACTGTAGTAGCGAATACAAAGGCAATAAACTGGTCTAAGATGTATGAAGTTAGACAGGATACGAATGAGTCACCCACAGATTTTTCTGAATAAGCTGAAAGATGTCATAAGAAAATACACTGATATTGATATAGAGTCAGACCTGGGGAAAAAACACCTAGTGTATTTGTAGGATAGTCTACAGATGATATAAGGAAAAAACTGCAAAAGGCAGGTGGTGATAAAAAGGATATTGGTGACTTATTGGATATAGCTTGGACACTATATCAGAATAGAAAACAGAAGACAAGAATGAGCAGTGGAGCAATTTTAAGAAGAGATGTTGCCACAGGAATGGAACTCCCAACTCTGAGCACAGGGGAGGTTTCTGGACAGTCGTTACCACAGTGACAGAGCCAGCTGGTGGGGGAAAAGAAAGTTGCTGCCTGTTCCTAGTGCTGTAGGAGTGCGCAGAACCGGACAAAACCAAGCGAAGTTTGTCCCAACTATACTAGCAAGCGAGAAAGGAGGAGAAGACCTGGAGACGGAGAGAGTGAGGCTCAAGCAGGGAGCGGTCCCGAGGCTGCTTAAGACCGTGGCGAGCACAGTGGGGCGGGGACAGGCAGAGCTGGTCCCAGTTGTTGCTTTGGCTGACAAGGAGGCTTTGGTCCCTGCTAGTGTGACCCAAGCAAAGGTGGCAGATGCAAGTGCTGTGAAAGCTCTAAGACCATTAGGCGCGGTGGCACGAGGGGGTGCTGGGGCCACTGACTTTGTGGAGGTGACAGGACCCAGCCCTACCCCTACTGTTCTGAGGACTGCTCCAGGCATAACAAGCACAACTGTAGATCGAGTTGTAACAAAGGCACCGAAAGCTGCGAGAAAAGCAGAGACAAGGAGAATGAATAAGCGTGTAAAACTTCCCCCACCTGTACTAACGTGGAGAGGGCAGCCCTTTCACCTGTAGCTGCTGATCCCACACAAGCAGCTGCCACGGGTGCAAGTGTGGTGAAAATTTTGAAACCAGCCGACAACTTTACGGTTGTCATGACAATAAGAATGCCTGCTCCGATAACAAGCGGAGCAGGACCGAGGCCGAGGGCAGCCAGAGTCCAGCCTATCCCAAGGTGTAGGAGAGGAAGGGGAAGATCACGTGACAGTCGCAGGCGCCGCCGCCGCTCTGTGAGCGCAGGGGCAGCGCTGACCACGGCACAGCGAGAGTAAGTCCAGCCGTGGGACAATCAGAGTCTGGGTTTGGTGCAGGAGCTGCTGCCGCTCCTGCAGACGGAGCGGGGACCGCAGCGAGCGCAAGAAGAAAAAACCTCTGTTCCTGAGACGAGTAGAGCAACAAAGACTATTATAAGGACTGTTAAAATAAGGTTCAAGGTTTTTTTCTCTCTTGTTTGTATCAGTAACTATGAATTGAGTTTAGAACCTAAATTTACATTTGGCTTTAACAAAATGCACCAAACATTCTTCATAAAGGTGAGTACTGAATTTGCACTATGGGTTTGGCAACGAGTTTAAATTATATATTGGATAATTCTTAGAAATGTTTCATTAAGTTTACTTCCACAAACTTACTTCATAGTTACCAAGCTGAATCTGGATAGAGCAGCCATTAATGTTAGTGTGAAATCTGCACAATAGCTTGTTATATGATTAGTGTTAAGTATAAGTAGTAGAGATTGGACAAGATCTTTGAGTCTTGTTTAATCTCTAAAGGGGGGACTGATGCCTTAAGACCCTTTTAGTTTCTTATTTTTCTAATTTTGTAAGCTTTATAAGTTTTATAAGTAGTAGATTTTAGAAGCAGCAGTCCTTATCTCTCACCCTGTAGCACAAGTAGTTTACACATTCCTCAACCCTCTTACCCCATTCCATGCTCCCCATATCAATCCTACCCCTGAATTCAGTAGAAATGTTTAGTCTCTTGTCAAGGCAAGGCCTATGCTGTTTAGAGAACACTCATATCTTGGCCTGAACAACAGAACACAGTCAGGAACTGGGTGACCGTGTACCCTTTGTGCTCTGAAGATGGTGATGGTGATGGTGATGAAGAGAGGGTCCCAAAAGCCCCCAGACCCAATTCCCAAGGGGTGGGCCAGGGGGTGGACCAGAGCAAAAGCAATGGGGTGGAAACACTTGGGATTGAACAGATATTATTATAAAATGTAACATTTCAGGCAAAGCTGGGGTGTGTCCTGTAACATCTATGCCTTGGCACAAATTAAACCCTTTCCTTATCTCGCACTCCATTAACTGCTCCTGAGCTTTTTTTCCTTAGCATCAGCTGCACATGCATCAGCTGTTATGCTTGTTCCTCCAGTGACCACTGTGATCCTACCCTTGCTTTGGTTCTTCCCTAGACATCCCAGGACAAGTCTTGCCCAGTCCCCAAATCCCCTTTCTGGCTGCCCATCATGAGTCTCAGAGCCCGAGGCCGAATCCCCCATCCTCAACTGCAAGGTCACCCTGAGAGGTTCTGCCATTGACCACTTGGTTACAGTTTCCTACAGAAATTAATTTGTTGGAACTTCCTCAGAATTAATTTGTTACCTTTTGGACTTAGAATGGCTTCTTCAAAAACATGGTAATTGATGTCCTCAAAAATGGAAATTCTTTGGAGAAGGAGTTTGGGACTTTAAACTCAAAGAATCCCAGAATGGTTTGGCTTGGAAGGGAGATAAAAGCTCATCTGGTCCAAACTCGGGGATATGGAGAGTGACATATTCACTACCTGAGGCTGCTCAAAGTTCCTGACTTTAGACAAATGCAGGGATGGGACATCCATTTCTCTGGGAACCTGTTGGAGTTCTTGCCAGCCCCATTGGTAAATATTTCTTCATTTTATCCAATATAAAGCTCCTCTATTTCAGTTCAAAGACATTACCCCTTGTTCTGCCACTCAAGGCCTTGGTAAAACATATCCCTGTGACTGTCTTAGACTATGAGCACAATGTTTTCATCTGCAAACACCTTGGAGAGTGCTCAGAGATGTCCCTACAAAGAGTTTGTCCCCATCTTTCTTAGAAGCCTCTGTGTTGCTGCATCCTCCCCCCATTCTCCTCAGGCCTGGTTGATGATCTCAGGAGCTCCTGACAAGCCTTGACCAAACCAGCTGAGCAATGAAGAGCCCCTGGACTGGACCAGGAGTGTGGGGAAGTGTCCCTGGACTGGACCAGGTGCTCCTGGATGATACAGGTGGGAACAATCCAGAGTGGAACAGTTGGGGAACACAGGATAATCAGTCATCCCCTGAAAGCCTTGGAACATTCCCTGCCTGAATCGCAGCCCAAATGGAACAGTTTGGATACAATTCCCAAATAGTTTGAAAACTCCAGTCATTCCTGACATGAGGATGGAAATTCAGCAGATAACTAAAGCCAGTCCCCTTGGGAGCCCAAACCAAAGCGGGGCTGAGGGAGGCCCTGGCAGCTCCCCAGCACCTCCCTCTCAGTGGGACACCTCTGGCAGCCTCTCCCAGCTCGGGAACCCTCCAGTTTGCAACACTCCAAAGAGCGGCGCTGATGCCCAGGACAATTCTGATCCCCCTCCACAAACACTCCTCCAGCTGGGACCCTTGTCTGGTGGGAAACACAAAAGGATTTGGGGGAGTGTTTCCCTGACAACAGGAGAATTTGGGAGAGGGACCTTTCCACACCCAGCTATTGATGTGTCCAGACATCTCTGCCTGGGGGTGGGTGTGAATTGACTGTGGGGTGAATGTTGTTGTGAATCTCTAATTCAGTCACTGTTAAAATTGTAGCAAATGCTATTAAACCAGTTGATATTTGTTCAACTGATCAATGATGAAGTGCTACCAGAACTGGTGAAGTTGGGGGGTGAGGAGCAAGGTTGATCATACAGGGTCAGTGTGGATCTCCTGAGGAGACACTCAGCATCAAGATCACTTGGAGAACACCTCTATCACCTCTCCTCTGAACTAAAAAATAGCCATAATTTAATAAAAAAAAAAAAAAAGAAAGTACAAATTTTGAAGACTTGTTTTGAAATTGCCTTGAAGACAATTAAAGGAAGACAAAGAGATCCTGAGGGATTTCTGCATTTTAATGAGCCCCATGGTATGTTTGCAGCCCAGCCCATGATCCTGAGGTACTGAGAGAAGACTGAAGCAGCTGCTCAAGAAGTCAGAAGCCAAACTCCAAGTGCCTTGAAGCATTGCTGGGCCCCACTGAGGGCAGGCACTGCCAAAGCCTCCCCAGGGACTCCTTGGAGCAGCTCCTTGGAGGCCAGGAGTGCAGGCAGACAAAGGCTCTGGGCAGGCCCCTGCAATGCTGAGCAAAGCCTGCCTTGGTTTTGTGGAGCACAAAGGCCAAGGCCTGAGCCCCAGGCCCTGGCCCAGCAGATCCTGTCCCTCCCGGCTGGCTCAGGGCTGTTTGGGGGGCACTGGGATGGGAGGGGGAGGAACAACAAAGGCCCAAAACTGGGCAACCCCTGCCAGGCTGCTGAGGGAGGGGTGAGGCAGAACCCAAGTGCAGAACCTGCCAGGAAAGTTGCTTGTGGTGGCCTGAGTGGCAGAGGCAGCTGCCAGAGGCAAGGGGACAAAGGCCTGGGTGCCTTTGGGCCTTGCAGCCCTGCCAGAGCCCTTGGCCATCTCTCCTGCAGGCTGTCCTGCCCTGGCCCTGCTGCTGCTCTGGCCTTGCAGGCTGCACACACCCCTCCTGCTTTCCCACCCCCTCCCAGCAGCATTTCTAGACCCTCCCTGATGTCTCTGCACCAGCTCTGGCTGTTCCCTGAGACACAAAGCCATGGGCTGATCCTGACTCCCTCTGAGTGACCTCTTGCACCACAAGGGTCCTTATTGAGTGATATTTCTTTTTCCTCACCTTCAGTCCCTACCTTCCAAGCTGCTCTTTGTGGAGATTTCATTCTATTTCCAATATGGAGAAAAGCTCCATCCTGTCAGATCTCCTCTAGACCCTCTCCAGTTCTTCCTCATTCCTCCACAATGGGGAACCTCACAGACAGACAGACCAGTCCAGATGTGGTGACACCAGGGCTGAGTCCAGGGGGTGACAACTCCCTTGTCTGGGTGTCCACACTCCCCCTAAGGCAGCCCCATGTGCAGTTGGCCTTAAATCAAGGGGCCATTCTGATTCTTTGAAACATCACGGAATCAAGTGGCCCTGTGACACTGCAGGGCCTCCTGGAACCAAAGGAATGCAGGGACACTGTGGAATCTCCTGGAACCAAGGGACCATTGTGACAAGCGGGGTCTCTTCGGAACAAAAGGACCCCTGAGACATCTCAGAACCTCCTGGAACCAAGGGGCCACTGTACCTGCCCAGAACTCCATGGAATCAAGCAGAGCTGCTGCCTCCCCCCCGCCGCCGCACGGACCGGAGTCGCCGGCTCTGCCCCGCTTGGACACTTCTGGAGTCAGCGTGTTCTTGGGCAGCACAACTGATCTCAGACCAGAGAGTTTCCCAGATTTTGCTTTGCCCCCTCTTTCCCCTGGTTTTCTTTTTGTTCTTTGTTCCCTAGGATGCAAAAGGGGAAGGGAAAGACGTGTTAATCACCATTTTTATCTGTTTACAAAATGGCGTTCAGGATGGGGGAAGAGACAAAGTGATTTCTCTCTCTGTTGTTGGTGTGAACCGTTCTGTTGGTATTGTTGTTTTTGCTGCTATATTGTCAGTAAACTGTTATTTTTTCACTTATACCTTTTTGTATTTTTTCTCCCTCTATTAGTGGGGAATAAAAGGGGAATGAATTCATTGTATTGGAGTTTCTGCCCCAATATTTGTCTTTAAATCAAGATGGGTTGCTCAAGGGCTCCCTGTAATTCGGCATCATTCAAAAAGGACTTGAAAATACATTTTGACCCAATGTACAGAGAGATAATAAAGATGTTCTATAGTGGTGTTCAAGGGCTGGTCATTGAAGGATTTCATCAGGAAGTTTCTGCCAAGAGGACTTTGTACCATGGATTTTATTGGACCTCTTAATTCAGCCAACTTCCCACCCACCACCTCTTCCACTTCTTCAGTCCAGCTCTCACCAGTCTGGCCATAAGGAGACCACAGGAGACCATGCAAAAGGCCTTGATAAAGTCTGGGCACACAGCATCCCCTTCTTTTCCCTCCCACAGGGGTTCTGCAATCCCTGCCTTGTCCTTCCCATGTCTGGCAATGGCTGCAGGAGGACTTGCCCTATCCCCTTCCCTGCTGAGTCTGAGCAGTCTGGAACTCTGCCAACCCTCCTTGCTGCCCTGTTTGCAGACTGCTTCCATGTCTGCCTTTGCCAAGGCCCCAGGAAGCTCTGGGCTGGCTCTGGCCTTTCCAAGGGTTTGGGAGAGGTCTTCCAGTGACACTGCCCAGCCTTCCCAATATCCCTGACACCAAAACCTTTTCTATTACCCTACAGTTCCAGAGGAGTGCCCAGGACACAACACAGGTTGTCCTGGTGGTTCTGGAGAATGAAAAGGGATTTCTTCCTCGAGGCCAACCCCTCCAATTGGATTTGAGTGCAGCTGAAAGGTTTCCTCAGCATTTTCCCCGGTGCCTCCCTGCCCTGAAGGTTTGTGGCCATCAGGCTGGAGCTGAGGGGGTTGGGCAGGTGCCTGAGGAGGGGGGAGAACAAGGTCTGTGTCCAACTCTACCAGGAGGGCTGTGCTGGGCAAGGATGAGGAGGCTGCAGAAAACAGTGGCACTGGGGAGGGGAGAGGAGCAGCTGGAGAGACCTTGTGCCTGCCCACG
>NW_016690693.1:0-2786 GCF_001604755.1 Lepidothrix coronata
CTATTTAGCTGTGAGGGTTGTTCTCATCCCCTGTGTGCAGAAGGTGATCTTGTCCCTGCAGGGGAGGTTGGTGGCCCTCAGTGGGACATGTGGGGACATCCCAAGTGAGCCCCTCCTGCCACCTCCACATGATTGTGCAGCTCCTGGTGGGTGAGCCCTCGATTTTCTAAAGCCTTGTAGAGTTCTGACGTGTCTGGGCAGCTCTTTAATTGTCCTTTTTCCCCCCTTTTCTGTAGATTTACGATCAGGTGCTGTTGGGACATTCTCACATATACGACTCCTCCCACTTCTCCTCCTCATGTCTGTCTTAAGTCATCAGAGGTGACCTTATCCTGGCAGAGGCTACAAAAGATTCACCAGGCACTGGCATGAAGAAGAAAAGAGTCTTTGTAAAACGGACATTTTAAAAACAAACTACCAAAGATTCCTCCACTGAACTGACTCGAGAAAGTTAAATAAGTACGTAAATAAATAATTAAAAAATGAACAAAACAAAACAAACAAACAAAAAAAGGTAATTAAGAAAGCACTGGGGACATAAAAGGCATCACGAGCCACGTGTGAGGACGGGATCTGGCCTAAGGAAGGAAGAGACCTTCAGGTGCTTTTGTGGTCAATGATGAATTCAGCATCATCTGGTTGAACTCTGGGCAAAGAGCTATAGAAACCCTTGTCAAAGCACAAAAAGTCATGGCTGGTTTTGTTTCAAATGAATAGTTTGCTTGTTACCATGGAAACCTAATGGCCTGCCAAAAAAAAAAAAAACACAAAACAAAACAAAGGAGAGAGGAAATAAAGAACAAGAAAAAAGAGAGAGAGAAACACCTCACTGTAAACAGGGTATGTGAAGAGCTGGCATTCATTTCCCCCTGCAGAAGGTTTTTAGTGTGGAGTTAAACAAGTGTAGGCCCTTCCTACTTTGGCTGTCGCCTCCCTTAGGGAATCACCCGGGATCAGAGCCGGTTTCAGACGTTCCTGTTTTCATTTCTCATGGCTCTGCTTGAGAACCGTGTGTGCTGTCTCCTCTTTGCATGCATTTCCCAGCCAGGACGTGCCACCCTGGGCTTTACACGTTATTACACGGGATTTTTCCGGGATTTTCGGAGTTTGCTTGCGGCCACTTCGCCCCCTCCCCTCTCCCTCCTCCCCTCCTCCCCCCACCCGAGTCATCCGTTCCAACGAAGGGAAGAAACCAAACCACCGTCTTTTATAAATTGCCATGGAAACCAAGTGCCTTCAATGAAACAAGCCTGAGTTAAAACAAAAAAAAAAACAAACACACAAACAAAACAAACAAACAAAAAAAATAAAACAAACAAAAACGAAATATATTTAAATATATATATATATATAAAAAAAAGAATAAATGTAAGGAGAATAACGGTTTCAAAAGGAAGCTTGCACTGCTAAAAAACGTGGGTTGTGCAAACTCTTTTTTCTAAACAAACTACAGAGCCTGGGTGTGCAGGGCAAGGAGACGGAGCCGCTTCCGGAGATGGAGGGATGGATGGATGGGATGGACCTCGCTTCCAGAGATGGATGGATGGCTGGCTGGATGGGATAGACCTCGCTTCTGGAGATGGATGGATGGGATAGACCTCGCTTCTGGAGATGGCTGGATGGGATAGACCTCGCTTCCGGAGATGGATGGATGGGATGGACCTCACTTCTGGAGATGGATGGATGAGATGGATGGGATGGACCTCGCTTCTGGAGACGGATGGATGGATGGATGGATGAGATGGACCTCGCTTTCAGAGATAGATGGATGATTGGGATGGACCTCGCTTCTGGAGATGGATGGATGGGATGGACCTCGCTTCTGGAGATGATGGATGGATGGATGGGATGGACCTCAAAGCTGCTGCCCGAGCCCTCCTTTGGGATGAGGGATTTGTTGGTGTGACCTCCCAGACGGCCACGACCTTTCAGCTTCTTATCCCTTAAAAAACAGCATCCATCGGGAATGGGAATGGGAGCAGCACTCTTGCCGTCGCCGTTCCGGGTTCTCCAGTGGGTCATCCAGAGGCAGAGGCTGTTGGGACACACAAGGTGGGGAGACACGGGAGGGATTTTCCCGCTCCCACCCTCCACTGGAGGAGGGGGAGTCGTTTAGGGGGGATTTATTCCCAGAATTCCCCCGAGGAACCGCCGAGCTCGACGCGCCGAGGGGGCTCAACGCTCCTCCTCCTCCGGGCGCTGAGCACGAGAGGTTATTATTTTTTTTTTTTTTGTTATCATAGCAAAATTAAAAAAAAAATAAATAATACTATTAAAAAAATTAAAAAAAAAAATTTAAAAAAAATAAAATCCCACTTTTACAAGGAGAAAAATAAAAAAAAAAACAAACCCGATGTGGGTTCGAGCCACCCCCCCCGACACGTGCCGTTAGCCAGCCGGTTTTCCACTGCATTGTAAAAGTTCCCTCCTTCCAGCTGACAATTTGAAGACCTTTTTTTCCTTTTAAATTATCTCAGCTTTTAACTTCATTTAAAAAAAAAAAAAAAAAAAAAAAAAAAAAAGGACTTTCGTCTAAGGGAGAGTATTATTATTATAATTATTATAATTATTATTATTATTATTATTATTCCGTGTTCTCTCGACGCCCTAAGATCGAAAAAAAAAAAAAAAAGACAAACAAACCGCCTGATATGCAAATAATTGGAGTAAAACCGTGAAAACCAACAAACAAACAAACGAGGAGAATATTTGCAAACACGAGTATAAAAAGCACAACGAGATGCAGTAAAACGAAGACAAGGCTTGATTTTTTTTTTTTTTTTTTT
>NW_016690693.1:9526-11636 GCF_001604755.1 Lepidothrix coronata
CTTTCCTCCCAGCAGAGCTGCTCCATCCTTTGATCCTCCTGGAGCCTCCTCTGGACTCTCTCCAGCAGCTCCATGTCCTTGTTTTCGGGTGTTCAGGGATGGGCTGAAGCACTTTATTTGTGCCACATTGACCTGCTCACCCTTCTCTGATGGGAATTAGATCCTGGGAATTAGATCCTGGCTCCACATTAAGCCAAGGAAAGCCCCCAGGGGCACATCCCATGGGTTGGGAACACAGCCTGGTTTATACACATGGCTGGTAGAACCACAGAATCCCAGACTGGTTTGGGTTGGAAGGGACTTAAAGATCATCTTATTCCACCCCTTTCCATACCTCCCACTATCCCAGGTTGCTCCAAGCCCCTTCCAACCTGATCTCAGAGCACCCCCTGAATTATTTACCTGTATTTCCACCCCAGAGATGTTCTGCACCATTCCCTGCAGGAATCTCTCATAGGAGAGACAGTTAGAATTGTGTCTATAACGTAGCATAATATTTATTTGTGTAATAACTATAATATAATCCCCTTTCCCCCGTATTGAGTCTTGTGTTATGTTTGGAGAACCCTCTCACACCGAAGCAAATTGGGGGGGGGGCTTGGACTTGGAAATTGGATTTTTGGGGGTCTCAAACCATGACACCTCCCTCAGGGACCGAGATCTGCCCCTCACTGTCCCCACCCCACCCTGCTCCAGAAACATTCATGGAAGTTGCTTGACACATCTATGCAAAAATGTTTGATTTCTTGCGTTATTTTCCAAAAAAACACCAACATTAAGTCTGTTGGACAGATTTTTAACTGATTTTTGGGAACTTTCCCTATGGGGACGGGACCATTTCAGACTAAGAGCAGCTGGGACCAAGCCTGACCTGTAGGATGGGCTGAACACACCATGTCTGACCCTGATCGGCTGCTTGTTTTTTGGGAGCTGCTGTGTTATTGCCCCCTGAAGTGGCACAACATGTCAAGCTGCCAGGACTGTCAGATTTGTCTCCCTGGGGAGTGCTTTTTATTCATGTTGGAGGGGTTTTTTTGGCATGTCGCCTGGTTGGTTTTTTTTCCATGCCAGGAGGACAGGGGTGTATTTGCAGGGATTAAAGTATTACTGGAGTGGCTCCAGGCCTTCCATAATCCCCATTATTTGCTCTAATCCCACCAGAGCACAATGGCTGCTCTCATATTCCTTAATTAGGCTGTGAATATTAATAAAAAATAGCTCAAAAATGACATTCTGATGAGGGAACTAAATCCCCCTTTATTTGGGGAGCAGTAAAAATGTGTAGTTTTGCTCTGCTCAGTAATACTTGACATTTTCAGCCTAATTCCTTGGGGAACAAGGATTACACAACCCTTCTGGGAGTGGTTTTTACCTCTCAGTCCTCTCATTTTAATAAGTCTTGGAATATGTGTCCCATTTCCAAGGGGCTTGAACAGCAGCTGAGATCCAAATAATGATTTATTTAGTTAAAAGTGGGGTGTTTTTCTAGAAATGAGGCACCAAAAAAGGACATTTTGTTCCTGCTCCCCTGGGAGGGGGAGTCTGGAGCGAGTATTTCTTGAGGGTGGGGGAGATTTAGTGGCCACCAAAAACTCCAGCCAGGAAAAGTGCTTGGAGAGGGAGTTGGGCTCAGGGTTCAGGTTTTGTCCCATCCCTGGAAGTATCCAAGGCCAAGTTGGAGCAACCTGGGATAGAGGAAGGTGTCTGCATTTTCCCACCTTTTTCCCATGAGATCCCAGAGGCAGGGACCTGCTAGGAAGAAACTGGAATGGAATGGAATGGAATGGAATGGAATGGAATGGAATGGAATGGAATGGAATGGAATGGGATAGTTTGGGTGGGAAGGGACCTCAAAGCCCATCCAGTTCCACCCCCTGCCATGGGCAGGGACACCTTCCACTGTCCCAGGTTGCTCCAACATGGCCTTGGACACTTCCAGGGATCCAGGGGCAGCCACAGCTTCTCTGGGATTTCTATTCCAGGGCCTCCCCACCCTCACAGACAGGAATTCCTTGCCAATATCCCACCTAAATCTCCCCTTTTTCAGTGGGAAGCCATTCCCTGTGTGCTGTCCCTCCCTCCCTTGTCCCCAGTCCCTCTCCAGCTCTCC
>NW_016690693.1:12930-16621 GCF_001604755.1 Lepidothrix coronata
ATTCTTTAGGGACCAAACCCAGAACTTACAGTGCCATTAAAACAAATACTTTAAAAAGCAACACATGGGAAGGGACCAACCCCTGACAATTCCCTGATTTATATCCCAGAACTCCCCAGAAAATCCCAAATACACCAATTATCCAAATCCTGCCCTTGACTTGCTGGTTTTTGTGGTTCTTTCTCTTGCAAATGGTCCATTTTGGAATCAGCTCTGTCAGCAGCTGCATTTTGGAAGAAGAGAAACCCCAATTTTACACTTTGCTGATACTTGACTGCATGGAGGGTCCATTTAGGTGGGATATTGGGAAGGAATTCCTGTCTGGGAGGATGGGGAGGCCCTGGAATAGAATTCCCAGAGAAGCTGTGGCTGCCCCTGGATCCCTGGAAGTGTCCAAGGCCGTGTTGGAGCAACCTGGAATAGTGGAAGGTGTCCCTGCCCATGGCAGGGGGTGGGACAGGATTAATTTTACAATCTCTTCCAACCCAAACCATGATTCTATGGCTTTTAAGCTGCACAGAGTAGCTACCCCAGCCCAACTCCATCCCAAATCATTCCGTGATTCCATTAAAATCCCAAATTCCGTGTCCAGGATCCCCTTTGCCTTTGGGCTCTGTGAGTTTGCACAACCCCCCACCCACGTCCGTGGGCAAGAGAGGAGAGAAACGCCCGTCTCGCCTTGGGAGTTCTCTGACCATGGAAAAGCTCTGATTAAAATTAAAATTTCCTTTCTGGTGGCTTCAGGCAATCAGTTGCAGGTGCCAGGAAGGAATTCCCCTCTGGGCACAGCTGCTGCCACTCCTCCTGCCCGTATTTTCCTGGTAGGAAGCTGAAGCAGCAGGGATTTGGCCCCAGCTGGAGGTGGATGGGGTGGACTTGGTGCTGCTCCTCCTCCTCCCAGATGCTTCCAGCTGTTCCCATTTCCGGGGTAAAAACTGGCAGGAATTTTTGAGCAGGTGGAACTCATGGAGACTGTTGTGGTTTTTTTCCTGCTTCCTCCTCCTCCTGGTGGGGGTCATCCCTCCAATTCCCTGCCCACACATCCGTGGAGTCTCGGCCTCCCGTGGCACAGAACTCATCCTGCAGCAAAGGATGAAGGATTTCCATTCCCTGGCTGCCAGGAGAGTGGATGTGGGGATTGCCAGGGAAGTTTAATGGGCTGTGGCATTCGGGTTACGATCCAGGTGATCTAAGAATTTAATCTGCACTTAAAGGGGATGAATTTTTCCTCGGAGCAGGCGCTGCCCTCGCAGCACAAGTGTATTTTTCAAGTGAGTAATCAGGCAGGGTTTTTTTATTTGTGAGGTGGTTCAAGGCAGGGATGTCGTCAAGCAACGTGTGCTGCATTCCCGATGCATTCCCAGGGCATTCCCGGTGTAACTCGGGGAAAAAATGACTTTTCTGAGTGTTTTTCTCTGTGTTTTCCCACAGGAGGAGAGGGAACGGCCTCCAGCTGTGCCAGGGGAGGCTCAGGTGGGACAGGAGGAGGAATTTCTTCCTGGAAAGGGTGGTGAGGCCTTGGCAGGGGCTGCCCAGGGAGGTTTGGAGTGCCCAGCCCTGGAGGGATTCCAAAGCCCTGTGGATGTGGCACTTGGGGATGTGGTTTATTGGTGAGTTGATGGTTGAACTCATGGTCTTACAGGGCTTTTCCAACCATACCAACCCCCTGATCCAGGGATTCTGTGCTCTGCTCTCCTCCCAGAGCCAACAAATCCAATTATTGTATTTATTATACAATGTATAATGTATTATATATATATATTTTATTATATAATGTTATTCTATTATATATTATATTTATTATATAATATATTATTATATAATTATATGATAATTATATATTATTATATTTTATATATCATTATCTATAATATATATTATATATTATTATATATATTATTGTATTTATTATATCATGTCATCTATATTATAGATAATAATACATAATATTATTATATTGTATACTATTATATTTATTATATAATATATAATATATTATATATATTATATATCTGGTATTATATAATATAATATAATACCAATCTGGTATTATATAATACCAATTGAATATAATTGAAAGTGACTATTATAATTGAAAGTGAAACTTCCAGTTTGGCAGTTTGGAGTCTGAAATTTAAATATCTTGTTTAAATTTCGGTATTTTCTTTAAGTTTCCCAAAACTGGACCAATTTTGAAGCACAATTTCTGCATTAAATCCCTTGCAAATCTCTGGGTGGGACGTGCTGGCAACTTTTGTTTTCCTTCTATATTTAATATCTGATTTATTCATGACACAGGGAGAAATTTTGGGCAATTTGTGTGGTCTGACAGTCCCTGCCTGGCTGCTTAAGAATATCAGGTTTCTGATTTTTTTTTTTTTCCTCTCCAAGGTGAAGTCGACCTAAAAATGAATTTATTTGAAAAGCAATAATCTTGTACTCTCCAAACTTCCAGCAGTGATAACTTACATTTTATCTCCTCCTGCCTATACATCGTATTTATGAAGCAAACAAACTCGCTTTTAGGCTTTAAAATTTAATTAATACCTCGGCCAAGTTGATTTTTGTGCTCTCAAAATAACCCCTGGGAATGCTCTGCCCAGAACCAACATCCTTTAGTGCTTCAAATGCTTCTTAAAATACTTTGGATTTCTCTGAAAAACCCACGTGTGTAATTAAAAAGCCCAGATTAGAATAAAAACAAGATCATTGCTGTCACCTTCGGGCTGGGAGAGGTGGAAAATAATCTTTGCCTCTTCATCTTCCATAAAACTTTGTGTCTCATCCTTCTTGTTGCCTGTGATTCCGCCCCTGGAGATATTCCAAAACATGGGAAACTGGGTCCCTTTGGAGCCCCGTCTGTGCTTCCAGGAGGCTCATTCCCTGTTCCTGGGGAGATGTCAAGGAGTCATTTATTGGTGCTCTGTGGGTGCCTTTAATTGTGATTTATTGTGATTTATCAATTGTGATTTATCAATTGTGATTTATCGAGTTCCCTGACTCTGATGTTGATGGGATAGTCTGGTTTTGATGGGATAATCTGGTTTTGGTGGGATAATCTGGTTTTTGGGTATATTTTCTCTATTCCATCAACAATCCCCCCCTGTCCCTCAGAGCATTGTCCAAACCCTCCTGGAGGCATTAAATTGAATAATTTGCTGAATCCTGGTGGAGGATTTGGGAGAGTTGCTGTGAAATCTAAACCAGACCTGCCCTGGGTATCCCATGGGAAAACTGGGAAACTGGATCCCTTTGGAGCCCCGTCTGTGCTTCCAGGAGGCTCATTCTTTGTTCCTGTAGAAATGTCAAGGAGTCATTTATTGGTGCTCTGTGGGTGCCTTTAATTGTGATTTATCAATTTGTCAATTGTGATTTATCAAGTTCCCTGATTCTGATGTTGATGGGATAATCTGGTTTTGATGGGATAATCTGGTTTTGGTGGGATAATCTGGTTTTTGGGTATATTTTCTCCATTCCGTCAACAGTCCCACCCTGTCCCTCAGAGCATTGTCCAAACCCTCCTGGAGGCATTAAATTGAATAATTTGCTGAATCCTGGTGGAGGATTTGGGAGAGTTGCTGTGAAATCTAAACCAGACCTGTGCTGGGTATCCCATGGGAAAACTGGATCCCTTTGGAGCCCAGTCTGTGCTTCCATGAGGCTCATTCTTTGTTCCTGTAGAAATGTCAAG
>NW_016690693.1:17020-18231 GCF_001604755.1 Lepidothrix coronata
GTGTCCCTGCACCTCCAGGTGAGCCCCCTCCTCCTCCTCCTGGCTGGGGACACCCTAACCCTTTCCCCAGGCACAGGGGAGGCTGCAGAATGCAGAGGTATGTTTAAAAAAAACCCAAAGAAACATAAAAGGCCCGGTTGGTGCCATTTCCTGGGACCGGACGCGCGTTGGTCACGAGGTGAGAAGGTGTCCGAGGTTGGTGTCGCTCTCAGAGCCACCATGGCTGGGGAAATCGTTTATGCCGATGTAAGACATCCTGGGAGCGGGCCTTCCCCGGCTGAGAGATGTCCTGGTGAGTGTATTTTGGGGGAAAAAAGGCTTATTTCAGGCCCTGGGAAGAGTTCTGGGTCCGTTACCTTTGGGGTCCCTTTGCTTCTTTGTCCCCACGTTCAGGTTTCCAAGCTCACGGGGTGGCCTTTGAAATGGGGTCTGGGCTTGTCAGGAGTGGGACAGGAGAGGCTGGAAAATCTCTGGAACTGGAACAGTTTTGTTTCCCAGACCCTTCACTCGGTGGCCAAAAGGGACCCCAGGAAGCTCCAGGGGAGCCCCCACCCCTGGGAGGGCAGGGAAGGGGCCGAGCCCCGTCCGGACCCCGGAGGAGTCGAGGGCTGGAGGGACCCACGGCCACCAACTCCCAGCTGGAAACTGAGCCCATTTTGGGGAGTTCCCAGGTCCTGCCCTCTGGCACTGGGTCCCCAAGGCTGCTCCCGAGGCTGCTGCACCCCCTGAGCCCCCCAATCCCCCCGGGGGTGCTGCCCTCACTCGAGCCCTGTCAGGGGGGATTTATGGCTTTGGAGGAAGCAAAGCAACCAGAAACTTCTGCTCCAACTCACAGCTCAGCATTGGGGTTTTTTTTTTTTTGCTCTAAACCCCTAATTTTCTTCGTTTTTTGAAGCTTAAATGTGGCCTCTTCCAGCTCCTGCCCTGTGCCCGTGGTGGCACAGAGTCCTCCTCACAGCCGGGGCGCTGGGGCAGCTCGTCCTGCTGGTGCTGGTGGTGGTCCTGAGCGTGAGGGGTGAGTAACCAGCTCTTATCTCCACCTCACACCCCGGCGAGGAGAGGCCTGGGAGCGGAAATCTGGGTTTGCTGCAGCGGTTCAGGCCCCGGGGGGTTGGTGCAGGCACGAGAGCCAAGAGCAAAACCCCCTCTGGGCCCACCTGGAGCATCCCCCAAATGAGGGAGGAGGGCAAAGCCCGTGGGCTTCGGGCCAA
>NW_016690693.1:21446-22917 GCF_001604755.1 Lepidothrix coronata
AGGGCAGTTCTGTGAGGGTGACTCTGTGAGGGCGGTTCCATAAGGATGATTCTGTGAGGGCGGTTCTGTGAGGGCGGTTCCGCCATCTTGGCTCCCTCAGGGCGAACGCGGCACCCACGGACGTTCCCTCGGACCTTTCCACACCCGCACGGGGCGAGCGGCCCCCGCAGCTCCCGCACCGACCAGGACACGAGGGACAGCCGTGGGGTCATACAAACTTTAATATAAATGTAAAAAAGGCAGAAGGAGAGAGAAGCACAGTGGTAGCACTGATACAGTCACTCTCTGCTGAAGCCACAATCAGAACACTCTAGTGCAAATATATAGTGATAGAGAAGCAGGAAGGTCACTCTCTCTGAAAAAAACTTCTTCCTAATATCCAACCTAAACCTCCCCTGGCACAGCTGAAGACCCAGTCCTCTTGTCCCACTGCTGCTTCCTGAGAGAAGAGCCCAACGCCCACCTGGCTACAACCTCCTGTCAGGGAGTTGCAGACTGAGGAGGTGGTGACTGGATCCCAACTGGATGCAGCTCCATTCCCACCACTCTCTAGGCCTGGACATTCCAGCCAGTTCCTAACCCAGCACAGAGGGCCCTGTCCAAGCCATGGGCTGCAGCTTTTCCAGAAGTGTGCCCTGGGAGACAATGTCCAAGGCTTTGCTGGAGGACTTTTCAAAGTCCCTCTGGATGCCAGGGAACAGCTGGAGCTGTGCCAGGGCAGGGTCAGGTTGGATCTCAGGACAAGGTTCTTCCCTCAGAGGGTGGTTGGCACTGCCCAGGCTCCCCAGGGCAGTGGGCACAGCCCCAATCCTGCCAGAGCTCCAGGAGGGTTTGGCTGATCCTCTGGGGCACAGGGGGTGACTCTTGGGGATGGGCCTGGGCAGGGCTGAGGGTTGGATTGATGATCCTTATGAAGTGCCTTCAGATACCATATATTTCTGGAATTCATTTAATATTTCCCGGCCAGACAACAGGGATGTTCCCCCAGCAGTTCCAATTGCAGTGCTGGCAGTTCTGTGAGGGCGCCTGCCTCTGATAGGCAGGCTCTGTGAGGGCAGTTACTCTGGGAGGGAGACTCTGTGAGTGCTGGGGTGAACATCCCCCATCTGGCCAGAGATGTAGGCTGAGAGTCCCGGTTTGGGGCCTCTTAATTTCCCCTTCCAGAGTTCAAAGTTGTCGGGGTGGCTGCAGATCCAGTTCTTCTCCGTGTGGCACAGGGATGAGCTGATCCTGCCCTGGTTCAGGTACCCGCAGGGGCCCCCACCCCTCATTTCAAACCTGCCGTTCAAGGCCGTGCCATTGATCCACTCCCAGCCGTTATCCCTCATTCCCAGCCCGATCCAGTGGTTTGCTTCACCTTTATAGCGCAGAAGGAAGGCCTGCAAGGCAAAGAAACGTTGGCTTTGGCCAGTCTTGCCTTCCCCACCTCCTCTTTCCCTCCTGTGTCCACCCCCAGCCAGACCTGGGCCTT
>NW_016690693.1:25680-28905 GCF_001604755.1 Lepidothrix coronata
GCTGGTGGCTAATGAGGCCAATACGAGATCGACATAACCGATTGCAAAAGGCACAGCAGAAAGACTCCTTAGAGGGTAAAAATACTTCACATGCGCACATTAAAGCACCGTGGTGTTATGCACCTACACCATTAAGGTGCATATAAACAGTCATAGAAAATTAGGAAAACTTGTGGAGAAAGAAACCCCTAGTCCATAAAGGCACACATCCACTTCCACATCATGTCCCTGCAGGTTCACCTCCTTGAGACCAGCTACTGAGGTGACAATGACAAAAGGCACCAAGGTTACTGAGGTAGCACTGAGAGGAAACCTCCCCCTGTCCTGTTCCAGCACTGCCCCGCTCCATCCTCCCCTCCTGAGTCCCCCTTTCCAGGGAGAAACAGATGGGGGGGGTGGAGGGGATGGACAGGGGGAACACGGGACACTAGGGAAAAAAATTGCAACATCTCTCTTCAAACCCAGGACAATATTAAACAGGACTGGGCCCAACGCTGATCCCTGGGGGACACCACTGGTGACTGGATCCCAAATGGATGCAGCTCCATCCCCACCACTCTCTGGGCCTGGACATACCAGCCAGTTCCTAACCCAGCACAGAGGGCCCTGTCCAGGACTGGAGCTTTTCCAAGAATGTGCCCTGGGAGACAGTGTCCAAGGCTTTGCTGGAGGACCTTTCGAGGTCCCTCTGCATGCCGACCCCAGGGAATGGCTGGAGCTGTGTCAGGGCAGGGTCAGGTTGGATCCCAGGAAAAGGTTCTTCCCCCAGAAGCTGTTTGGGCACTGCCCAGGCTCCCCAGGGCAGTGGGCACAGCCCCAAACCTGCCAGAGCTCCAGGAGTGTTTGGATGATCCTCTGGGGCACAGGGGGTGACTCCTGGGGATGGGCCTGGGCAGGGCTGAGGGTTGGACTCCATGATCCTTGTGAGGTGCTTTCCAATACAAGATATTTTTGAGATATTCAGCGAAAATTTCCCAGCCAGACAACTGGGATGTTCCCCCAGCAGTTTCAGTTGCAGTGCCGGGGTGAAGCTCCCACATCTGGTTGGAGATCTAGGGTGAAACTCCTGTTTTGGGGTCTCTTAATTTCCCCTTCCAGAGTTCATAGTTGTCGGGGCGGCTGCAGATCCAGTTCTTCTCCGTGTGGCACAGGGACGAGCTGATCCACCAATAGTACAGGTACCCACAGGGCCCCACACCCCTCACCTCAAACCTGCAATGCCAACGGGACCAGAATGAGAAAGGGAAAAGGAAAAGAAGGAAACTCCCCCCCCAAAAAAATTAAGAAGAGCTGGGATTTCCTCTCTGGCAGAGAAGGGCTTTGGCTGGGGGCATCTCCAATTCTCTGGTCAGGGTTGGGGGGCAGCGACCTCGGTCCATCCCAACCCCCCATGGAAAGCCAGGAGCTGCCTGGACACGGGGCAGGAGAAGGTGCCCATCCCAGGATGGGGCATCCCAGACTCCAGGAAATCCCTGGGGCCCACCCCGGGGCTCCAGCACGGACACAGGGACCCACCTGCTGTTCAAGGCTGTGCCATTGATCCACTCCCAGCCGTTATCCCTCATTCCCAGCCCAATCCAGTGGTTTGCTTCGCCTTTAAATCGCAGAAGGAAGGCCTGGAAGGCAAAGAAACGTTGGGTTTAGCCAGTCTTGGCTCCTCTCCTCTCTGCTTTGCTCTCCTGTGCTGGACCCTCAGTCCATCCCGAGCCCCACCCAGGCCCATCCAGGGACCCCTCTGGGGGCTCAGGAGTCCTTCAGAGCCACCGACATGTGTTTGAGGGCCTGGAGATGGATCTTCTGCCTCCAGAGGTGAATTCCACAGCGTGGAATTCAGTGCAGCTGTGCCTGGGCCGCTCCACGCCCACCCAAAGGCTCCATCCCCATCCCACTGGTGCCCCCCGGACCGAGATGCTCTTCCCACCCCCTGCCCTCCCTCGGAATGTTTGGGGTTTTCCCAGCATTACCCCATTTGGACTCTTTCTCTGGATCACTGCAGGTGTTCAGGGCTTCCTCTTGGCCTGAAGAATTTGGCTTTTGGGTTCCTTTCCCCATCCTTGCAGAGAAGCCTCAGGGCCCGGGGCTGACGTTCCCTGGGCTCTGTGGGGTGGATGCACTCGGCAGCCTGGGGTGGAAGGAGAGGAGAGGCTGAGGGGACCTGCAGGGAGCTGAGACCTCCTGGGCCCCAGCCCAGCCAGCCACAACAGCCCCTGTGGGGCACTGACGCACAAGGTGAATCAGCCTCTGGCAGGGGTGGTGGATCACAAAGGACAGAGGGACAGGAAAAGAGAGGGGAGTGGCAAAGATTAAAGAGGGAAAAAACCCAAACAAATTAAGCAGAAAGGAAAGAAAAAGACAAGTTTAAAGGCACTTGAACTATTAAATAAATAAGTCATTCAGTGCTCACAGCTCAAAGGCAGTTGAAGTGTTTGCAGGGGACAGGAGCCTGTTCAGGGCTCGAGGGGGAAAAGGCACCGAGGGCTCGGAGCAGAGTTTGTGCTTTGGGGCCCTTTTGCAAAAACACACAGGGTGGAAAGTAGCCTGTGACAGTTCACAGCACCTGTTCTGCTTGGGTTTTCTGTTTGTGGCTCCCCACGAGCTTCTTTTGCTCTGGTTCCCCCCTCTCCCCGTGCCCTCTGTTGCAGGAGCACAACCTGGTTCCCTGCACCCCCAACCAACAGGGGCAGCAGCTTTTGGTCTTCTTGGGTCTTCTGTAAGTTACCAGAACCAAATGGACCAACAGAAGCTCATCAGGAACGTGTCCTGATAAAACAGCGATATTTCATCGCAAGGTGAGCTCTGAAAGCTGCAAAGGGGCGATTTGTTTGTGGGTAAATGGATGTGAAAAAAAACACAAAGCAGTTCCCTCAGAGGGGATTTGCAGGAGGAAACTCAAGGAGTGCTCAGATGCAGCATTTCCAGAGCAGTGAGAGGGTTAAATTGGCAGGAGAAAGGAACAAAAACAGGATGAGCCAGAAGAGGGTGGTGCTTCCCCACCCTCAAGGTTTCCAAAGCTGAACAGGACAAAGCTCAGAAATGAAAAGAAGTCATATCTTGAGATGGCAGAAGTCCAAGTGCACGAGTTCAGCTCCCTCATTTCAAGCCAAAATTTCAGTCCTACTTTAATCTCTGCGTCACAAATGCTGACTGTACAAATTCAACAAATTCCCTTAAAAGGACCCGCGAAGGTTCACCTTGTAAGACCCCCTCTTCACCCCCCCCGCCCCC
>NW_016690693.1:29809-31826 GCF_001604755.1 Lepidothrix coronata
TTCTCAAGGTTTTCTTTCTATAAAAATATTCTGTTCTCAAACCTTATAATTAGACACACAGCTAACAAGTATAAACATCACATATTTTCACACAGTCTATAAGTATAAACAATACACACTTGACACTTCCATGGCAAGCAAGGCCTACAGAGTGCAGGAAAAATTGTTCAGAGAAATCTCTCTGTCCCGGCGACAAAAGCCTCACCAAACCCAGCTGTAAAACTGTGACTTTTGGTGTTTACTCCCCCCTTCCCCTTCAACGTGCCACATTTAATTAATCAGGTGGTCATTTCAGCCCCCCCAAAGACAAGACCATGATGTGGGGGCTCAGCCCTGTCCCAGCCGTGGCTCACTGTGGGCAGGGAGCACCCACCACCCTGAGTTTGGCAGCCCAGGGGCTGCTCTGGAGTACTCACCTCGCAGGGCAGCTGTCAATGGGTGGGTGATTTCTCAGATCTGAGTCTACTGACCCACAGACAGGGGAAGAGAGTCAACCAACAGAGGCGTGGTTTTGACTTCACAGCTCTTTGGCTATTCTCCAGCAGATCCCAGTGTGATTTATCCAAGGAACAAAGTCCATTTTTGCACCTTGCTTGCTTAAAAATATTTAAGAGTTCCCAGCCAAGGGATCTGTGATGGGCTGGCCCTGGTTGGTGCCAGGTGCTGCTCTGTCACCCCCCTCCTCAGCTGTGCAGGGGACAGAATTATCCCAAACTTTCACCTTGTGAAAGCTCCACAGTCCAGAGCCAGAAGAAATGAGAAGCTGTTGGAGATTTACAACCACCATCATGATATCTGAGAAACCCAGGGGGAGGTTTTGGCTGAAGGGGTCCCACGTGGCTGGGATGGAGGCGTGCACTTTAAATGATACCAGAAAAGATAGACCAAAATGCACCCAACCACAAGTATTGTCCTAACTATATTTATGACTTTGTTATACAGCCTCTCATTATCGGGGGAAATGTTTAATTGAAGAAAGGCTCTAAAGTCGTGCTGAGGGATCAGGGAGAGGTCACTCACCAGTAGTTCTTGTGGGCACAAGAAAGGAATGGATTAACGACTAACAGTTTTTTCTAAATCCATCCTGGTGTTCTTTCAAGAAGGAAATAAGAAAACACACGAACTTCAAACTGCAGGCAGGGAACTGGAATTTGGTTTTTTTCATAGTTTGTTGTTGTTGTTGTTGTTTTGTTGGGTTGGGTTGGGTTTTTCTGAAAAAAAAAACCAAACCCTGCAGACAAGCTCCCTGTCGTGGCCCTGTCGTGACATGGGGGTGCCCAGGGCAGCTGCAGAACGGGCTCAGCCTCCAAAGGGGAAGAAGCAGCACCCGAGAGGCTGCTCAGGATTGTGCCCAGCGGCTCCTGCCCCGGCAGTTTGGAGCCCAGGGGCACCGAGCGCTGACGATTTGACTCACTGCTCTTAAAATGTGCCGGGGACCGGCAGGAAAAGCAGCAGCATGTTGGCTCCAGTCCATGGAAACTGTTCCCCGGCATTTCTTGGCTCTGCGGGGGCGTTAAAATCGCTGCACCGAGGGGTCCCCACCGCCCGCGTCTGAAAGAGCCGCAGCGAGCGTGGGAACAGAAGATAGGAAATAGAGTAAAATAAAATAAAATGCTGCACCGAGGAGTCCCGCCCGCCCGGTGTCACTGAACGGGTGGTGTCGGGGGTGGGCAGAAGGGCTGCGACGAGCGGGGTGGGAGCTTCGAATAAAATATAGAAAATAGAATTAAACACGACAGCAGAGCCTCGGCGGTGCTGGAGGAGCTGCCTGGAGGGACAGACAGACCCTGCCTTGGCTCGTGGGACCCACCCCGTGTCCCTGAAGAGCTGAGACGAGGGGCGGTGGCGTCGAAAGGGCCGCCCCGGGGCGGGGAGATGGGAGGTGAGAACGGAAAAAAAAAGAGAGAGAGAAGGCAATAAAAGACCCGCGACCGAAACAGCAGCACCGACGGACGCTTGCGGCGGTACCGAGCGCTGCGAGGGGGGACGAGCGGCCCCGGGAGCGTCCCCTGCCCCG
>NW_016690693.1:32986-35360 GCF_001604755.1 Lepidothrix coronata
GTGGGACAGCAGCCAAACACGGCCTCGAGAAAACCCCCCCAGCCCCTCCTCCCTCAATCCCTGCCTCAGTTTCCCCACCCTGAGCAGCTCTTGGGGACCCCAGGGGTGGCATCACCCCCACCCCCCCGAGTCCCTCTTCCCCCCCCGATCTGGGGGGGCCCAGCGGACACGACCCCTCCCCAGTACCTGCCCCCGGGGAGGACGGGGGGCTCCCCGCAGCCCCTCGTTTCCTCCACTGCTCTAAGGCCGTGTAGCCGTCCTGGTCCTCCATGTCCCGCCGCTCAGGGCCGGGGACCCGCAGTGGTCACACGGAGGAAGGGACAGGAAACCAAAGCGCCAGCGCCGCTGCCCCCCCGGGCTGGTGTGAACTGGCAGCAGGTTCTGAGCTTCCTGTCCCCAAACCAAAGCCCCACAACTGCTGGGGGGACTCGTCCTGACGGCCCCGAGGGGTGGGGGGGTCGGAGGTCTGTGTTCAGAGGAAGGAAACCCATGAGAAGGGACAAGAAGGACAAGGAGCCACAGCACGAGGTGCTGGGAGAGAGAAATCACTCCTCACCCCCCTCCTAAAATGGGGAAAATAAGAGGTCAAGGTGTTGATTCTGATCTCTAAGAGATCAGAATCAAAAAATATCATCAAAAGGCCAGCACAGGCTCCACAGGCTGCAGGGCTGCTGCATCCTCCTGGGGCTTAACCCATCGGTTTTATTTCCCCCAAAAAGGGGAAAACGGCCCCAAATCCCTTTGGCCAAGTGGAGGAGGGGACAGAGTTCTGGCAGAAAAGTCCAAAAATCCGTTTTGCCCAACCTGGGAAGAACAAACCACCCAGAAGTGAGGTGAGACCCCCCAGCAGCACTTCTGTGCTGTCCCCCTGAAGCCCTCCCCGGGGTGCTGGAGTGTGACTGGGCACACTGGGAGCACTGGGAAGGGGCTCAGCCCTCCGTCACCCCCGGGAGCTCCAAGGCTCCGAGAGCCGGGATGGAACTCGGCGGAGGGAGCAGGGGAAGGGACGGGGCTGCCGGCACTGGACGGGGCACGTGAGACGCCGGGGAAGGCAATAAACAGTAAAACGATGACGAAAGAAAAAGCTCGCGGCGGCGAAAGGGCCAGTGAGTCACACACGTCCCATTTCACACACACATGGCACAGCCAGGGAGGGAGGGAGATCGGAAAACAGCCAATGGGTAGCGTCGGAGAGCCCCCGGCAGCCAATGGGAAGCGTCGGAGAGCCCCCGTCAGCCAATGGGAAGCGTCGGAGAGCCCCCGGCAGCCAATGGGAAGCAACGTGTCCTGATGTCAATTAAACCACACTGAGAAGCTGCTGGAGAAGAGCAAAAAACAATTGAAATTGCGTCAGTTGAGGAGTTTGTTTTCTAGTTTATGACTAAACCGACCCTACCGCGAAATCTCACAGTCACTGACAGCTGCCCTGCGAGGGTGAGTAATCCAGAGCAGCTCCTGGGCTGCCAAACTCGGGGTGGTGGGTACTCCCTGTCCACAGTGAGCCACGGCTGGGATAGGGCTGTATAACAAGGTCATAAATATTATTATGTCAATATTTGTGGTTGGTTGGGTGTATTCTGGTCCATCCTTTATGGTATTTAAAATGCAAGGCCTCCATCCCAGCCTTATAGGCCAGTACCTGCAGCAGCCACGTGGGACCCCCTCAGCAAAAAACCTCCCCCCAGGTTTCTCAGATGTCACGATGGTGGTCGTACATCTCCAACAGCTTCTCATTTCTTCTGGCTCTGAACTGTGCAGCTTTCACGGGGTGAAAGTTTGGAATAATTCTGTCCCCTGCCTGGGTGAGGAGGAGGTGACAGAGCAGCTTTGGTGGCACCAACCAGGGCCAGCCCATGACATCTCCCTTGGTTGGGAACCTTTAAATATTTTTAAGCAAGCAAGGTGCAAAACAAATGCCTTTGTTCCTTGGATGAATCACACTGGGATCTGCTGGAGAACAGCCAATACTGCCTGATTTGTAAAAGTATAAAACTTCCCCCGTGGCTTTGCAAGGGGACAGGCAAACAGCCAGAGAGCTGTGATGTCAAAACCACGCTGTACAAGTCAAAACCAGGTCTGTGTGGTTGACTGTCCTCCCCAACTCAGTGGCTCAAATGACTCAACAACAGGAAATCTCCCACACATCGAGAGCTGCCCTGCAAGGTGAGTACTCCAGAGCAGCTCCTGGGCTGCCAAACTCAGGGTGGTGGGTGCTCCCTGCCCACAGTGAGCCACGGCTGGGACAGGGCTGAGCCCCCACATCATGGTCTTGTCTCTGGGGGGGCTGAAATGACCACCTGATTAATTAAATGTGGCACATTGAAGGGGAAGGGGGGAATAAACCCCGAAAGTCACAGTTTTACAGCTGGGTTTG
>NW_016690693.1:36780-38249 GCF_001604755.1 Lepidothrix coronata
TTTTAAGGGAATTTGTTGAAGTTGTACAGTCACATAAAGGAGCAAAAATGACAGTGGGACTGGCTGAATCAGTAACTGCACTGCGTCTCTTTTAGTTTCAGATTGATACTTCAGTTTTGCAAATACCAAAAGCTTCACCAGCCCACTGGTTTCTGACTCAGAATTGGGCTTGGGAGGGATTAAACCTGAGCAGGAGCTCAGGCTGCACCAGGGGGGGTCTTACAAGGTGAACCTTCGTGGGTCTTTTTAAGGGAATTTGTTGAATTTGTACAGTCGACACTGTGAGGCAGAAATTAAAGTAGGACTGAAATTTTATCTTGAAATGAGGGGTCTGAACTTGTGCACTGGGGCTTCTGCCATATCAAGCAGGTCCAGGCACCTCATAGTTTCGTTTATAAAATAACAAGCCTTCATATCTAACGATCCCTCCCCCACTTTTGGGCTCAGATCCAGCTCAGAGCTTGGGCAAGGTCTGCCCTTTATCCTGTTGCACTTTAGAAACCCCCCCGGATGAGGAAGCACCCCCCCTTCTGGCTCATCCTGTGTTTGTTTCTCCTATCAATTTAACCCTCCCACTCCTCTGGAAAGGCTATCTGAGCACTCCTTGAGTTTCCTCCTGCAAATCCCCTCTGAGGGAACTGCTTTGTGCTTTTTTCACATCTGTTTACCCACAATCAAACCTTTGCAACTTTCAGAGCTCACTTTTGCAGTGAAATATTGCTGTTTGATCAGGACACGTTCCTGATGAGCTTCTGTTGGTCCATTTGGTGCTGGTAATAACTTACACAAGACCCCAGAGGACCAAAAGCTGCTGCCCCTGTTGGTTTGGGGTGCAGGGAACCAGGTCGTGCTCCTGCAACACAGGAGGAGGAACCAGAGCAGGGTTTCCTGTGAGCAAAACAAGCTTGTGGGGAGCCACAAACAGAAAACCCGAGCAGAACAGATGCTGTGAACTGTCACAGGCTACTTTCCACCCTGTGTGTTTTTGCAAAAGGGCCCCCAAAGCACAAACTCTGCTCCGAGCCCTCAGTGCCTCTTCTGAGCCCTGAACAGGCTCCTGTCCCCTGCAAACACTTCAGCTGCCTTTGAGCTGTGAGCTCTCAATGACTTATTTATTTAATAGTTCAAGTGCCTTTAAACTTGTCTTTCTCTTTCCTTTCTGCTTAATTTGTTGGGGTTGTTTTTCCCTCTTTAATCTTTGCTGCTCCCCTCTCTTTCCATTCCTTATCTTTTCCCCTCCCCTCCCTCTGTCCTTTGTGCAGCCTCCTCTCCCGGATGTGTGTTCAGCCCTGCCCGATGGTGCCCCTTGGCACCAGGACAATGCTGAGAGCCAGTGCCAACCCCACAAGGGCTGTTGTGGCTGGCTGGGCTGGGGCCCAGGAGGTCTCAGCTCCCTGCAGGTCCCCTCAGCCTCTCCTCTCCTTCCACCCCAGGCTGCCGAGTGCATCCACCCCACAGAGCCCAGGGAA
>NW_016690693.1:42274-44185 GCF_001604755.1 Lepidothrix coronata
CCAAATGGCAACGGGACCAGAGTCAGAAAGGGAAAAGGAAAAGAAGAAAACTCCCCCCCAAAAAAATTAGGAAGAGCTGGGATTTCCCCTCCAGCAGAGAAGGGCTTTGGCCAGGGGGGCATCTCCAATTCTCTGGTCAGGGTTGGGGGGCAGCGACCTCGGCCCATCCCAGCCCCCCATGGAAAGCCAGGAGCTGCCTGGACACGGGGCAGGAGAAGGTGCCCATCCCAGGATGGGGCATCCCAGACTCCAGGAAATCCCTGGGGCCCACCCCGGGGCTCCAGCACGGACATAGGGATCCACCTGCTGTTCAAGGCCGTGCCATTGATCCACTCCCAGCCGTTATCCCTCATTCCCAGCCCAAACAACTGGATTGGGCTGGGAATGAGGGATAACGGCTGGGAGTGGATCAATGGCACGGCCTTGAACAGCAGGTGGATCCCTATGTCCGTGCTGGAGCCCCGGGGTGGGCCCCAGGGATTTCCTGGAGTCTGGGATGCCCCATCCTGGGATGGGCACCTTCTCCTGCCCCGTGTCCAGGCAGCTCCTGGCTTTCCATGGGGGGTTGGGATGGGCCGAGGTCGCTGCCCCCCAACCCTGATCAGAGAATTAGAGACCCCCCCCCCAGCCAAAGCCCTTCTCTGCTGGAGGGGAAATCCCAGCTCTTCTTATTTTTTGAGGGGGAGTTTTCTTCTTTTCCTTTTCCCTTTCTGACTCTGGTCCCGTTGCCATTTGGAGGTTTGAGGTGAGGGGTGGGGGGCCCTGTGGGTACCTGAACCAGGGCAGGATCAGCTCATCCCTGTGCCACACGGAGAACTGGATCTGCAGCCACCCCGACAACTTCGTCCTGTGGGAGGGGAAATTAAGAGACCCCAAACTGGGACTTTCAACCTAAATCTCTGACCAGATGGGGGAGCTTCACCCCAGCACTGCAACTGAAATTTTCGGGGTGAATCCAAAAAATCAGGTACAAGGAACTGGTGCTATCCCCCATCCTTTGGACCTTTTGAGCAGCACAAGTGTGGTTTGCAGCACAGAAAACTTGCTCAAAAGGTTTGCACAAATGCAACTGGTCTTTATACAATTTGCCTTAAACACATATTTATATGAGTACGGCATTTATGTAGCCATATTAATAATAGGTGGAAAATAGGCGGAGCTCAGACTGGTGCTTCTCTTGGCCCTCCATTTCGGTGGGGGGTAAATCAGCCTCTTTTCACACTTTTTTTCAGCCTTACTTCAAGTTTTTTCTGCCGTGGCCGTGGTTTGGGGGCGGTTTTGGGGTGAGAAAGGAGCCTTTTAGTGTCCGTTCTCACCCTCCTGGTACTTCCGCTCCACTCCTGCTCTTCTCTCCCTTTAAAAACCCTCAGCACGTGCTGATTGGCCGGTTAAACCACGCCCCCTCACTCCCATTGGCCGCTCCTCCCTGCGCTCTGCCCCCTCCCTTTCCCCGCCCTCAGGGTGGGAACTGCGCCCCCCCGCAGGCAGCGTGGGAAAGGCGCGGGGCGGACGTGGTTGAGGACTGCGGGAGCAGGGTCGGGGGTGTCCGTTTTAAGTAAAAAAGGTGGATTTTGGGGCCGGTTTTGCAACGTTTTGTGTTAATAAAAAGCAAGTGTTTATAAAACTGAAGCTTGAAAGGTGCTTTTTAAAATCGTTGCTTTGTTATACACAAAAACCAACCGGTTTGGGTGTATTGTCAATGATTTGTGATGCCCCCAAACCACCAATTATTAATTGTGTATTAATAATTGTGTGCTAATCATTGTGCTAATAACTGTTTTGTTATATCCCAAATCCGTAAATATCCCCAAGCACTGCAGCTGAACACAGAGAAGAGCTTTGGGGACCCCTGGTGGTCTAGTGGTTAGGATGCAGCACTCTCACCGCTGTGGCCAGGGTTCAATTCCCGGT
>NW_016690694.1:0-2812 GCF_001604755.1 Lepidothrix coronata
GGGATTGGGGCTCCAGGGGTCCCCCAGGGCTCTTAAGGGCAGGGGAACACCACGGCTGGGGGGAAGGGGGGAACAGAACTGGTAATGGGGTTTTGGGGGTCCCAGCCCATCCCAGTCCCTCCCAGTGCCCCCCCCAGTCCTTCCCAGTGCTCCCAGTACCTGGTGGCAGCAGCAGCAGCAGCAGGAGGAGGGGGGGCAGGAGGGTGGTGACCACGGGCCTCATGGTGGGCGCTGGGGGACACGGGGGTCACCGCAGTGTCACCCCAGTGTCACCCCAGTGTCTCCTGTGTCCCCCCGGTCCCCCTCCAGTGTCCCCAGTGCCCCCAATTGTCCCCATCCCCCCCTCCCGTCCCCGCTGTCCCCATTGTCCCCTGTCCGCCCCCGCCCCCCCAACCCCGTGTCACTGTCCCCCATTGTCCCCATTGTCCCCAGGCGGTCCCAGGCGGTGCCGGGGGCGGGTGACAACACCCGGTACTGCCCCTCCTGACCCCCCCCGACCCCTCCCGAGCCCCCCCGACCCCCTCCGGGCCCCCCCACGCCGCGAATTCCTGACGCGCCGCCGTCACCCCACGGCCCGACGGGACAAAGGGACCCTCTGTGTCACCGACACCCCCGGGGGGGTCAGGGCGGCCGGGGGGGACCCCGCGGGTTTGGGGGCGGCCCAGGGGTTTGGAGGCTCCCAGGGATTCGGGGGGGTCCCAGCAGTTTTTTGGGGGCCCCAGGAGTTTGGGGGCGTCCCAGGGGTTTGAGGGGTCCGAGATGTTTTTGGGGGGTCCCAGAGGTCTGGGGGTCCCCTCCATCCTTGGGCCCCTGGGGGACAGCGCGGGGGGGCTCCGGGGGGTCTGGAGGGACCCCGCGGTCCTGGCGGTGCCATCGGGGCCACAACGGGACGTTTGTCCCCAGCCCGGTGATGTCACCCCCCCTCCCCCGGGGCCATGTGGGGGGGCCCCCGGACAGCTGCGTCCGGGGGAAGCCTGGANCCCCCCCCCGCCAAAGCCCCTCCGAGCCCTCCAGGTGCCCCCTCCCCCCTCACCTGCAGCGGGCGCCGCTCGGGGTCCCCCCCCTGCCCCGGGGGGGCCACCGGGGTCACCTCGGGGGCTCCCGACGCCTTCCTGGGGGACGGGGGGGGGGCACCGCGTCACACGTGACCTCTGACCCTGGCCCCGCCCACCCCCCAAAACCCCCCGGGGGAGTGGCAAATCGGGGATGGGTGTGGTCTCTTCCAAGGGGGTGTGGCCTGTGGGGTGTGGTCCCTGGGCAAGGTGTGGCCTCTCCCACTGGGGTGTGGCCTCTGGTGGGTGTGGTACTTGGGGTGTGTCCCTGAGGGGTGTGGCTTTTAAGGGGCGTGGCTTTTAAGGGGTGTGGCTTACAGGGGCGTGGCCTCCCAGTGGGTGGGGGGGTCCCTCCTCCCCATGGATGTGTCCCCTCCCCCCATGGGTGTGGCCCCAGGTGGGCGGGGCCCCAGGTGGGCGTGGCCCCCGGTGGGCGGGGCCCGTGGGGGGCGGGGCTCACTTGCGGCGGCTCTGGCTCAGGTAACACACGAGGGCGATGACGACGGCGAAGGCCACGACGGCCCCGACCGGGCCCACCTTGGCCCAGACCAGCCCCGCTGGGGGCACAGGGGGGATTCAGTGGGGTCATGGGGGGGGTAAGACCCCCCTCGAGCGGCAACAACCTCCAACTTTTCCCCCCTGGGGCAATAAACCCACCTCAGTGGGCTACAAACCCTCCCCCTCCCCTCCACCCCCACGGGAACCCGGCCTGGGGAATTCCCACGTTCCACCCCCCCTTCACCACTGCCCCAGGTGCCCCCCCAAGGTGCCTCAGGTGCCCCCCGGGGTGATTCAGGTGACTCCCATGTTGCCCCAGGTGCCCCCAGCGTTGCCCCCTTTGCCTCCCATGTTGCCCCCTGTGCCCCAGGTGCCCCCCGAGGTGCCCCCCAGGGTGACTCAGGTGACCCCTATGTTGCCCTATCTGCCCCAGGTGACCCCCCCGTTCCCCAGGTGCCCCCCGAGGTGCCCCCCATGCCCCCCGAGGTGCCCCCAGCCCTCACCGGGGTGGTGGAAGCGCAGCTGCTGCCGGGCGGTGCCGTGGGCGTTGCGGGCGAGGCAGAGCACGGCGAGCCGGGGCTCGAGGGTCCCGCGCAGGGTCAGCACCCCCGTCACCGTCCCGGGGCCCGTCCCGGGGCCGGGCACCCCCCCGGGCGTGGCCAGGGCGTAGTCCCGGTGCCCCTCGGCCACGGTGACGTTGTGGGAGGGCAGCTCGAAGGCCACCACGGGCTCGGGGACGGCCGAGGCCGCGCAGACGCACCGGGCCCCCTCCCCGACCGGGGTGCAGCGGGACTCGGGGAGCAGGACGGGGGGGTCTGCGGGGGGGGGAGACCAAAATGGGCCCCAGAACTGCACCCGGGGGAGCCCAAAACCCCTGAACTGCACCCAGGGGAGCCCAAAACCCCCCGGGCACTACAGGACACCCCAACACCCCCCCCGACACCACGGGACAGCCCAGAACTGCGCCCGGGGGGGCCAAAACACCATGGATACCACAAGACCCCCCCAAGCCCCCCCTTAATGACCCCAATACCACCCTAAGTGACCCCAGTACCCCCCCAGGGCCCCCCTCAGGGCCCCTCCAGGACCCCCCCTCACACTCCATGGTGATGTTGAAGGCCAGGCTGACCCCAACACTCCCCAAAATCCCCCCAAACCCCCCTCACACTCCACGGTGATGTTGAAGGCCAGGCTGACCCCAATGCATCCCCCAAATCCCCCCAAACCCCCCTCACACTCCACGGTGATGTTGAAGGCCAGGC
>NW_016690694.1:3344-6075 GCF_001604755.1 Lepidothrix coronata
GGGGGGCGCCGGGGGGACACGGGGGGGGGAAACGGGAGGTGCTTAAAGAGAGGGACCTCCCCCCCAAAAAGGGGTGACCCCTGTGGGACCCAGGAAAGAGGGGGAACCCCCCAAAAGGGACCCCCTCCCAAAGGGACCCCCCAAAAGGGAGCCAGGATTGACCCCAGTTAGCTGGAGAGGGGACACGGGGGGGGGCACTTAAAGAGAGGGACACCCCACACCCCCCTCCCCACAAAGGGGCGACCCCAGACGGGCCCCGAGGGTGCCCCAGGGTGGTCCCGCTCCCCCCACACCCCCCCACTCACAGGCCACGTGCAGCTCCAGGCTCCGGTTGTGGCGGCCGTGCCGGTTCTCGGCCACGCAGGTGTAGGTGCTGCTGTCGCCGGGGCTCACCTGGGGCAGGTGCAGCCGCAGGGACGGGACCCCCGGCTCCTCCCGCAGCACCTGCGGCCCCCGGAACCACGAGAGCAGCGGGGGGGGGCGGCCCTCGGCCGAGCACCCCAACTCCACCTCGGCCCCCTCCAGGGCCTCGGGGGGCCCCGACACCTCCAGCACCTGAGGCTCATCTGGGGGGAGAGAGGGGGGGATTTGGGGGGGGTCCAGGTGACCCAGAGCCCCCTCCCTCACCCCCGTGATCTCCCCAGGGGACCCCCGGGCATCCCCCCCCCATTGCACTGGAGAGGTCCAGGTGTGTCCCCCACCCAAAAGGGATCCCAGACCCCAAAATGGGGAGGTGGGGGGGTGTCAAACCCCATCTCTGCCTCCTAAATAAGGGGACCCAGGTTTGGGGGAGTACCAGGTGTTTGGGGGGGGGTACAGGTGTGTTTGGGGGGGATACAGATGTGTTTTGGGGGTTCCCAGGTGTGTGTGGGGATCCAGGTGTTTGGGGGAGTACCAGGTGCTTGGGGGGGTTCCAGGTGTTTGGGGGGTCCCAGGTGCCCACCGAGGTACCCTTGGGGGGGGTCCCGCCCCTCAGAGTCCCCCTACGCCCACCCCAAAGCCCTCCCACTCACACTGCACGTCGAGGGCGACGCTGGCGCCGAAGGCCAGGCTGGAGTTGGGCAGGGTCACCTGGCAGCCCACCCGGTGCCCCCCGAGCCCCCGGCGGGGCCGGAAACGCAGCAGGGCCACAACGGAGCCGGCGCCGTTCGAGTCCTCGCGCGACTCGTGCTCGGAACGTTCCGGAAGGTCCTCGGCCCCCTCCCAGGACACCCGCGGGCGCTGCCGCGGGCACGAGTCGGGCACCCGGCACCGCAGCTCGGCCGGGACCCCCGCCACCACCTCGGGGGGTACCTCCAGCACCGGCTCCTCTGCGGGGGCAATGCGGCAGGGGGGCTCAGCTGGGGGGGGACACCCCCCAGGGTTGGGGACAGGGACATGGGAGACACCAGGACACTCCCCAGGGTTGGGGACAGGGACAGGGGAGACACCAGGACACCCCCCAGGACTGGGGACAGGGACAGGGGAGACACCAGGACACTGCCCTGGGACTGGGGACAGGGACAGGGGAGACACCAGGACACCCCCCAGGGTTGGGGACAGGGACAGGGGAGACACCAGGACACTGCCCTGGGACTGGGGACAAGGGCAGGGGAGACACCAGGACACCCCCCAGGGTTGGGGACAGGGACATGGGAGACACCAGGACACTGCCCTGGGATTGGGGACAGGGACATGGGAGACACCAGGACACCCCCCAGGACTGGGGACAGGGACAGGGGAGACACCAGGACACTGCCCTGGGACTGGGGACAAGGGCAGGGGAGACACCAGGACACCCCCCAGGATTGGGGACAAGGGCAGGGGAGACACCAGGACACCCTCCAGGATTGGGGACAAGGGCAGGGGAGACACCAGGACACTGCCCTGGGATTGGGGACAAGGGCAGGGGAGATACCAGGACACCCCCCAGGATTGGGGACAGGGATAGGGGAGACACCAGGACAACCTCCAGGATTGGGGACAAGGGGAAATGGGGGCCCAGGGGTGCAATGTCCCTCCCTGGCCCTGAAAACGGGTTCCCAGTCCCCCACTCCCCCCTCCCCACCCCCAAACCGGGGTCCCAGCCCCCCAAACCCACCTTCCCACCCCCAAACCGGGGTCCCAGCCCTCCCCCCCCCGGGGTCCTCCCCTCCCCAGCCTCCCCCCCGCCCGGACTCACCGAGCACCTCGAGCGTGGTGTGCTCGGAGAAGCTGTACTGGTTGTAGCCCCCCAGGTCCCCCCTGAAGTAGTACCTGCCGGCCAGCTCGGGGCTCAGGGGGCCCAGCAGCAGGGAGCAGTCCCGCACCCCCGGGTCCCCCTCCAGCCGCGCCCGCCCCGCGAAGCTCTCGTGGACGGCGCCGGGGCGGGACCGGGCGACCACCGGCGGGTAGTTCTTGGGGTAGGGGCTGCCGAAGTACCAGAGCCCGTGCACGGAGCTGGGGCGCAGCTCCTCGGGGTACCCGAACCGGCACGGCACGGACACGCACGACCCCGACAGCCCCGACACCGCCGGCGGCATCCAGGCGGCCCAGGAGCCCCCCGAGAGTCCTGGGAGAGACAGGGCTGGAATAACAATGGGGGTCTGGGGGTCCCTGGAGCCCCCTGAGAGTCCTGGGAGAGACAGGGCTGGAATAACAATGGGGGTCTGGGGGTCCCTGGAGCCCCCTGAGAGTCCTGGGAGAGACAGGGCTGGGATAACAATGGGGGTCTGGGGGTCCCAGGAGCCCCCCGAGAGTCCTGGGAATGGGG
>NW_016690694.1:7721-10743 GCF_001604755.1 Lepidothrix coronata
CCCCCGAAACACCTGGGAACCCCCAGAACATCTGGGAACCCCAAAAACATCTGGGAACCCCAAAAACATCTGGGAACCCCAAAAACACGTGGGACCACCACACACACCGGGGATCCCCCTCCAAAACACTTGGACCCCAAAACACTCGAGACCCCACAAATACCCTCGTTCCCCCCGCCCCCCCCCGCCCCCGCAATGGTCTTGCCCGCACCTGCGGGGGGGGCGTGCCCGAGTGGGGAGGGGGCGTGACCCGGAGAAGGGGGCGTGCCCAGGTGCACTGGCCACGCCCACGGGCGTGGTCTGGCCCCGAGGGGGCGTGTTCGGGGTCATGGAATGGGCGAGGCCTGGCGGGGGCGTGTCCAGGTGCGCTGGCCGCGCCCCCACCTGCGGGCCCATCATGGCGGCGGCGCTGGGAGCGCTGCTGGCGCTGCTCGGTGGGTGGGGGCAATTAACGGGGTCATTAAGGGCCCAGGGGGGGCAATTAAGGGGCTTGGGGGTCACTGGAGGGGTAATTAAGGGGCTGGGGGCGCTCTGGGGGGGCAAATAGGGGGCTGGCGGTAATTAAGGGGCTGAGGGCGGGGCTGAGGGGCAGTTGGGGCACTGGGGGGGTAATTGAAGGGGTAATCAAGGGGCTGGGGGACAGTTAAGGGGCTGGAGAGTAATTGAGGGCCTGGGGGGGTCACTAAGAGGGTAATTAGGGGCCTGAGGGTAATCAAGGGATAATTAGGGCCTGAGGGGGCCTGGGGGTAATTGGGGGGGCACGCGGGAGCTCTGGGGGGGCAATTAAGGCCTGGGCGGTAAATTAGGAGGGTCATTAGGTTTAATCAAGGGGGCGGGAGCACCTGGGGGGGCAGAGGGGGGAGCAGGGGGTGACAGCGGGGGACAGCAGGTGACACTGACCCCTCGCCCCCCCAGCCCCCTGTGTCACCCCCCTGCAGGTGACGGTCCCCGACCCCCGCACAGTGGCCCTGCTGTTCCAGCCGGTGCTGATCCGGTGCCAGTTCCAGGTGACCTCCGGGCCCCCCCCCATCGTCACCTGGAAGTACAAGTCCTTCTGCCCCTCCTCCACCTCTGGGGACACCTGGGGGGGCCCCGAAAGCGCCACCGGGGGGGACACGGCGGGGACCTGCCCTGACTCCGCCAGGACCGTCCGGATCGTGGCCACCAAACAGGGGGACACGGTGACACTCGGGGACTTCTACCGGGGCCGGGCCGTGACCATCCGGGGAGGTGACGCACCTGGGGACACACCTGGGGGGTGTGGCACACCTGGGGACACCTGGGGGGGTGACACTTGGGGACACACCTGGGGGTGACACACCTGGCGGCATACCTGGGGACACCTGGGGGGAACAATGGGACACTGGGGAGACACACCTGGGGGGACACACCTGTCTCACCTGTCCCTCACCTGTCTCACCTGTCCCTCACCTGTCTCACCTGTCCCTCACATCTGTCCCTCACCTGTCTCACTTGTCCCTCACCTGTCTCACCTGTCCCTCACCTCTCTCCCCTGTCTCACCTGTGCCCAGGTGCCGAGCTCAGCCTGGGCCCGGCCGCGTGGGGTGACAGCGGGTTCTACATCTGCACCGTCACCTCCACCCAGGACCTGCAGGGCAACAACGAGGCCGTGGCCGAACTGGTCGTACTGGGTGAGACTGGGGGGCACTGGGAGAGCAGTGGGGGGGACTGGGAGAGCACCTGGGCTGGACTGGGGGGCACTGGGGGGCACTGGGACAGTACTGGGAGGCACCGGGAGGGACTGGGGCTGTACTGGGAGGTGCTGGGACTACACTGGGAGGCACTGAGGCCATACTGGGGGTGTACTGGGAGGCACCAGGGTTGTACTGGGAGGTGCTGGGGCTGTACTGGGGGGCACTAGGATTATATTGGGGGGCATTGGGGCTGTACTGGGAGGCAGTGGGGCTGTACTGGGGGGCATTGGGGCTGTACTGGGAGGCACTGGGAGGCACTGGGGCTGCACTGTGCCCCCCCGTGTACCCCCCGTGTCCCCCCCAGGGTCTCTGCCCGAGGGCACCCGACTCCTGCCCGAGGGGACCCTGCCAGGTACGGGGGGCACTGGGGGGGCACTGGGGGGGCATTGGAGGGGCACTGGGGGGGATTTGGGGGGTACCCGGGTGTGGGGGGGTGTTCAGGAGTCTATTGGAGGGGCTTTGGGGGGTATTTGGGGGTCCCCACCCCCCCAGACTGGCTGTTGGTGCCCCTGGGGGGAGATTGGGGTTTTTTTGTTTTTTTGGGGTGGGGTTTGGGTATGTTTAGGGTTTTTTGCGGGGGGGGGAGGTTGAGGTTGTTTAGGTTTTTTTTTAGGGTGGGCTTGGGGGGTGTTTGGGGCTTGGATGTGTTCAGGGGCTTTTCGGGGTGGGGGTTTTGGGGGCCGGGGGTCGGGTGTGGGGTGGGAGGTTTGGGGGTTTTTTTGGAGTGGAGTTTGGGGGCATTCAGGGGTCCCTGACCCCTCCTGCCCCCCCCCAGACTGGCTGTTCGTGGCCCTGGTGGCCCTGGGGGGGGTCCTGGTGGCCCTGGGGGTGGGGCTGTGCTGGTGCCAGTGCTGCCCCCACACCTGCTGCTGTTACGTGCGCTGCCCCTGCTGCCCCCAGACCTGCTGCTGCCCCGAGGCCCGTGAGTCACCTGGGGGGCACCTGGGGGGCGTTTGGGGGTCCTGGAGTCACCTGGGGGGTGTCCGTGGGGTCTCCGTGAGGGGACTCAGAGGACTTGGGGGGTGTGGGGTGTTGGGGGGGGTCCCTCGGGGGGTTATGGGGTCCCTGAGGGTCTCTTGAGGGGGGAAAGGGGACACAGCTGGACACAGCTGGACACACCTGTGTCCCTTTTCCCCTCAGTGTACCTGGCAGGGAAAGCGGCGACCTCGGGGGGCACCTTCAGCCCCGCCCCCCCTGCGCTGGCCCTGCAGCTCCTCGGTGAGTGACGGGGGGACACACCTGGGACACACCTGGGATACACCTGGGACACACCTGGGACACACCTGGGAGATAGCTGTCACTCCTGG
>NW_016690694.1:11763-13137 GCF_001604755.1 Lepidothrix coronata
CCAGGTCCCCTCACATCTCCTGCCCTTTTCCCCTCACAGTTCCTGCCCTTTTCCCCTCACATCTCCTGCCCTTTTCCCCTCACAGTTCCTGCCCTTTTCCCCTCACATCTCCTGCCCTTTTCCCCTCACAGTTCCTGCCCTTTTCCCCTCACAGTTCCTGCCCTTTTCCCCTCACATTTCCCTCCCTTTTCCCCTCACATCTCCTGCCCTTTTCCCCTCACATTTCCCGCCCTTTTCCCCTCACAGTTCCTGCCCTTTTTCCCCCTCACATTTCCCGCCCTTTTCCCCCCTCACGTTTCCCGCCCTTTTCCCCCCTCACGTTTCCCGCCCTTTTCCCCTCACGTTTCCCGCCCTTTTCCCCCCTCACGTTTCCCGCCCTTTTCCCCTCACGTTTCCCACCCTTTTCCCCCCTCACGTTTCCCGCCCTTTTCCCCCCTCACGGTTCCTGCCCCGTTCGCCTCAGGGTCCTCCCATTTTCCCCCTTTGATTTATAGCCTTAAAATGCTATCCAAGAGGCATTTTTGCCTCAATTTAATCCTTAAAGTAATGGAAAAGGAGGGTAAAACTGGGATTTGGGGCAAAACAGTGGAATTTGAGGCAAAACAGCAGGACTCTGGAGCAAAGCAGCAGGATTTGCCGTAAACCCAGGATTTTAGGGTAAGCCAGCAGGATTTTGGAGTAAAGCAGTGGGATTTGGGGTACCTCAGAGACCCTGAGATCTGATATCCACAGACACTCCAAGACCCCTCCCGAGCTCCCCTAAAGTCCCCTCTGCTCCCTCAGAGCCACTATAGGGACCCCAAAGGCCCCCCCGAGCCCCCCAGGCCCCTCCGATGGCCCCCCCGAGCCTTCCAAAGCCCCCCACAGACACCCCGTGAAGACCCCTGAGACCCCCAGGGCTGGTGCCTTTATTGAGGAGGGGACACACGCCGGGGGGGACACAAACACACGGGGGGGTGTCCCCCCCACACCCCCAATTTTGAGGGGGGTCAGTGGTCCCCCTGCCACCAGTGGTAGAGCTGGTCCGTGAGGATCCCGGTGTAGGTGACCACGGCCGCCGAGCCCTGTTCGTATGCGACCCTGGGGGTGCACGGGGGGGGAGACATTGAGGCTTTTGGGGTGGCCCCGGGGAGGGGGGTTTGGGCCTTTTTTGGAGGGGGGGTCCTTACCGGATCCGCTGCTGGGCCGCGGGGAGGCTGAGGCGCTCCAGGAGGTTCTCGGCCGCCGAGCCCACCTGGCCCAGGTAGCCTCGGAGGTGGGTCAGGGGGCCCGGGGGGCGAGAGGGGGGCGGCCTGGGGGGGGGCAGCAGTGGTGGCTGTGGGGGGACGGGGTGAGACAGGGGGCTGGGGGAGTTTGGGGGGTGATGGGGGGTGA
>NW_016690694.1:13734-18640 GCF_001604755.1 Lepidothrix coronata
GGGGTTTGGGGTGTGGTGGGGGCGTGCTCGTGTTCCCTCGGGGTGATCAGGGTGCTGTGGGGTGTTGAGGTGCTGGGGGGGTTGGAGGGGCATTTGGGGTGCTTGGAGGGGGGGTTTGGGGTGTCCTGGGAAGGGATTTGGGGTACTTGGTGGAGGGGTCAGGATGTGGGGGTGGTCAGAGTACCCTGGGGAGGGTGCTGGGGGCTCAGGGAGGGGTGGGATGTGGAGTGCTGGGAGGGAGAGGGTTTGGGGTGCCCGGGAAGGAAATTGGGGTGCTTGGGGGCTGGTCAGGGTGTCCCAGAGGGGAGGGGTCTCCCCCAAAATGGGGGGTCTCACCTGAGCACAGCAGCAGCAGCAGCAGCAGCAGCAGTGACGCCGCCATCAGCCCGGGGGGGGCCCGGGCCATGCTGTGTCCTGGGGACCCCCAAACTGAGGGAGGGCCCCCAAACCCACCCCGCCCAAGAATCCCACCCCCCTACCCCCCTTCCCTCCAGATTAGCCACCCAAAAGCTCCCCAACCCCTTCCTGCCCAGTTTCCCAACCTCCAACTCGCCCTTCCCAAGGATTTTGGGGTTCCCCCCCCACCCCCGGGATCCCCCCCAAAACCCACCGGTGGTGGTGGGGCCGCTCCGTGTCCCTCCCGCCGCGGAGACCCCCATTTATCGGGGCGGGGGGGGCGGTGCCGGGGGCGGTGCCGGGATTTTTTGGAGGGGGAGAGGGCAAAGTCCAGGTAAACAGGGGAGGAGGGGCCGGGGCGGGGTCCTGGGGTGGGGCTTGGGGGGGAAATGGGGGGAAAGGGGAGTGGAGGGGCCCCCCCAGCTGGCACAATCCTCTCCCCCGCCCCAAACCCACTTTGAGCACCCCGAAATCCCAACTCCTCCACGCCCCATGGGCCCCCCAACCTCCTCCAGGGCCCCCCAAGCCCCACACTCCCCAAAGACCCCCCCAAACCTGTCCCCTCTCCTGCCCCCGTGGGGTCCGGGGGGTTCTTTTGGGGTGCACTGAGACTTTGGGGGTGCGGGGGCTCTATTGGGGTTCGAGGGGGGTCTGTTGGGGTGCCCTGAGCCCTTTTGGGGTGTGAGTTGTTGATTTGGGGCACTCCGAGCCCTTTTAGGGTGCGGAGGCTCTATCGGGGTTCATGGGGACTGTGGGGGTGCTCTGAGCACTTTTGGGGTGCACTGAGCCGTTTTTGGGGTGCGGGTTGTCGTTTTGGGGCACCCCGAGCCCTTTTGGGGTGCGGGGACTCTATTGAGGTGCAGTGGGTCCTTCTGGGGTCCCGAGTGTCTCCTTGGAGCTCACAGAGTCCTTTTTGGGTCGCTCTGAGCCCTTTTGGGGTGCGGGCTCTCTGTTGGGGTGCTTCGAGCCCTTTTGGGGACACGGGGTGTGGTTTTGGGATGCGGGGGGTGGTTTTGGGGTGCCCTGAGCCCCTCTTTGGGTGCCCCGCTCCCCCGAACTCCCCCCCACAGCAGACCCACACGTGGAGCGTCTCCATCATCGTTTATTGCTGCGCCTCCAACAACTCTCCCCATTTCAGGCCCCGCGCCCGGACTTTGGGGCGCTCCCCCTCAATCCCGGGAGGTCTCGGGGATCCCCCAGAGGGCCCTGAGGGCGGCGGCCCCCCCCTCCCAGCGCTTCCTCAGCTCCTCCGAGTCCCGGCTCAGCCTCTTGCGCAGCTTTCGGGCGAACGAAGCCCCCCGGGCCCGCAGGTCCCCCCAGCTCTGCTCCAGCAGCGCCTTCGCCTCCACCCCGTACTCGGCCGCGCGGTCCCGCGCCTCGTCCCGCAGCGCCCGGAACTCCCACACCACCTGCCTGGAGGAAATGGGGGTACACAGTCAGTCTGCAAATCCCTAAAGAGTCCCCAAATCCCCAAAGAGTCCCCAAATCCCCAAAGAGTCCCCAAATCCCCAAAGAGTCCCCAAATCCCCAAAGAGTCCCCGAATCCCCAAAGTGTCCCTGTGGGGTCTGTGGGTGCCCCGCGCCTCGTCCCGCAGCGCCCGGAACTCCCACACCACCTGCCTGGAGGAAATGGGGGTACACGGTCAGTCCCCAAATCCCCAAAGAGTCCCCAAATCCCCAAAGAGTCCCCAAATCCCCAAAGAGTCCCCGAATCCCCAAAGTGTCCCTGTGGGGTCTGTGGGTGCCCCGCGCCTCGTCCCGCAGCGCCCGGAACTCCCACACCACCTGCCTGGAGGAAATGGGGGTACACGGTCAGTCTCCAAATCCCCAAAGAGTCCCCAGATCCCCAAAGAGTCCCCAAATCCCCAAAGAGTCCCCGAATCCCCAAAGTGTCCCTGTGGGGTCTGAAGTGTCCCTAAGGGGGTTCCCCTCCCCACTTTGCTCCCCTCCCTCCCCTTTTTGGGGTGCTGCTTTTCCCCTCCCCATTTTGATGTCTCAGGGCCCCCCTCGCCCACCTCTTTGGGGTGTCCCCCTTGATTTTTGGGGTCCAGGCCCACTCCCCACCACTTTGGGGTGTCCCCCCCGTTTTTGGGGTCACTCACTGCAGCCGCTGCCCCAGGGGGCTCTCCCGCAGCCGCTCCGTCGCGTTCTCGGCCGCTGCCCCCAGGACCCCCAGGACCCTCCAGACCCGCGAGGGGGGGCTCGAGGTGGGGGGGGCCGTGGGGGTGGGGGTGGCCAGTTCGGCCCCGCAGCCTGTGGGGAGAGGGGTCAGGGTCACTCGGGGGGCGCCCCAAAATCCCCTTCTGTCCTTGGGGTGCCCCCCCTGCACCCTCACCCCAAATCTCCCTCCCGAGTTCAGGGGGATCCCCCAAATCTCCCTACCCCCTCCTCAGTTTGGAGGCCAATTAAGGGGGTTTTACACCGTGGGGGTGGCATTGGGGGGTGACACTGAGGGACATTTGGGGGGTGACCCTGGGGGGTGACACTCACCTGCCAGCAGCGCCGCTGCCACCAGCGCGACCCAGAGCTTCATGGTGGCACCTGGGGGGCACAGAGGGGTCGGGGTGAGGGGCCCCCAAAAGATCCTCCAGAGGGTCCCCGGGGTGTCCCAAACCCGTACCCTTGTCCCCCGAATAGGGCCCAAATGTCCCCAACCCGCCCTGCCCCATCCCCAAATTATCCCCAAATGCCCCCAAATGTCCCCAACCCGCCCTTCCCCATCCCCAAATTATCCCCAAATTATCCCCAAATGCCCCCAAATGTCCCCAACCCACCCTGTCCCATCCCCAAATTGTCCCCAACCAACTCGTGACACCAAAGTGTCGCCGACCCCCCCCAGGTTATCCCCTCCCCCTTGTCCCCAAATGTCCCCAGCCCCCCCTTTCCCCCACCTGTTCCCCCTCCTCACCTTGTGGGGTCCCTCCGGCTCCGACCCCCCCCTTGGGGGGGTCACTAAATATCCCCGCGTGGGGGCGGGGCAGGGGGAGGGGCCCAAGTGACCTTTGCCCTCCCGCCCCTCCCCCCCGCGCCCCTCCCCCCTCCCCCCAAGAAGGGGGGGACACCCCAAAACCCGTCCCCCAACCCCTTTATCCCCACAAAACACCCCAAAATTGGGGTGTGTGTGGGGGAACGGGATGTGGGATGGGGGTCACCCCCCCCCCGTGATTTCCCCTCCCCCCTCCCCTCCCCCCCCCGGGCACGGCCCCCTGGACTTGGGACACGACGTGGCGGAGGGGGAGGGGCAAGGTCCAAGGGGGGGAGGGGCACCCAGAATTGGGGGGCGAGGGGGGAAATTTGGGGGAGGCGAAGCCCCCCCAAGTGTGTGTGGGATCCCCCCGAGATGAGCTGAACCCCGAAATGGGGGAGGGACGAACCCCCAAAATCCAGGGTGACCCCCCACCTCCAAAATCCGGAGTGAACGCCCCAAAATCCAGGTGACCCCCCCCACACACCCGGGGGAACCCCGAAAACGGGGACTGGGGTGGGGCCTGAACCCCCCGAACCAGCTCTAGGGGGAGGCAAATGTCCCCCAAATGTCCCCCCCCTTCACTGACCCCCAGCTCGAGGGGGGCTGAACCCCCAGCATGGGGCTGGGACCCCCCCATTTGGGTATTGGGGGGGTGAACCCCAAAATTGGTGTTTGCCCCCCCAGACTGGGGACCCACAGAGATGTGGGTGGGGCTGTTCTGGCAGGCCCAAAGTTGGGGTGACCCTGGGGTGGTTTTGGGGCACAGAGACCCCCCCTAAAAACCTGGGCTGCCCCCTCCCCTGGTATCAGGTCCCCCCTCCAATACTGGGGGGGTCCCCCCATATTGGGGTTCCCCCCATGTCCCTCCCCCCTCCCCCTGTTTTTGGGGGCTTTTTTTTTCTGGGTGGGGGGATTTGGGGAACAACTGGGAGGGGGGAGAGGGGAACTCATGCCCCCCCCCCAAAAACAGCCGAGACCCCCAAACCCGAGGCCAGTTGCTTTATTGGGAGCCCCCCCGCTGAGAGGGGGCCCCCCAATCTTTGTTTGGTGGGGGGGCACTGAGGGGCCCCCCCAGTTTTGTTTTTTTGGGGGGGGTGTCTGGTCTCCTCGTGACCCCCCTTGAACCCCAAAATCCATCCAGTCTCTGAGGGGTCCTCTGGGGAGGGGGGTGGGCAGGAATTGGGGTCCCCCCTCCTCAATTCCCCGAGGGGAGGGGGGTGAGTCCAGATGGGGGGGAATGACCCCCAAAAGTGGCTTTGGAAGGGGGGGAGTGGGGGCTGCCGGCAGCTGGGGGGGAGAGGAGGAGGAGGAGGGGGCGAGGAGGGAGATGAAGGGGAGGAGGGAGGTGAAGGGCAGCGGGGCTGAGGATGATGAGGGTGACGATGGGCAGGACGGCAGCGATGAAGTGGACGAGGAGGACGGGGGTCCCTCGGCCGAAGGTGAGGCCGAGGATGAGGACGAGGCCCCTCGGGCGATGGCGAGGCCGAAGGTGAAGATGAGGATGGTGACGAGGCCCCTCGGGCGATGGCGAGGCCGAAGGTG
>NW_016690694.1:20349-22374 GCF_001604755.1 Lepidothrix coronata
CCCCCTGTTTTTGGGGTCCCACCCCCTGTTTTTGGGGTCCCCCGTACCTGCTCGCTGGCCCGATGGTAGTAGGTGGCGTGAGCCCCCGCCTGCCCCAGCGTGAGGGTCCCAATCCATGTGGGGGCTGGGGAAGAGTTTTGGGGTCACCCCAGGATTTGGGGTCACCCGCAGCCCACCTACCCCCGGGTTTTGGGGTCCCAGCTATGTAGGGTTTTGGGGTCCCTGTGTAGGGGATTTTTGGGCTCCCACCTGTGCAGGGGTTTTTTGGGGTCCCCCCCGACACCCTCCCCAGGGCTTTGGGGTCCCACCCGTGCAGGGGGGCTTTGGGGTCCCCCCCACACCCTCCCCAGGGTTTTGGGGTCCCACCTGTGCAGGGGGCCTTTGGGGTTCCCCCATGCCCTCCGCAGGGTTTTGGGGTCCCACCTGTGCAGGGGATTTTTGGGGTCCCCCCCAGGGTTTTGGGGTCCCACCTGTGCAGGGGGGCTTTGGGGTCCCCCCACGCCCTCCCCAGGGTTTTGGGGTCCCACCTGTGTAACGCCCAGCCAGGGACACCACGGCCCCCTCCTCTCCCGGGCGCCGGTGATAGACCAGCTCCCCCCCCAGCGCCAGGGTGGGGGTCACACTCTGCAGGTAATGGGCCACCAGGATCCCTGCGGGGGAGACACCCCACAAATGAGGGCTGAGGGTCTGTGAGGGAGGGGGGACCCTCCTCTCCCCCTCCCTGAGAGACTGGGGGGGTCCCAATCACACAGACTGTGGGGAAGACCCCAAAACAGGGCTTCCCTTCCCCCCGGGGATTTGGGGTGGGTGATTCCAGGGGCTCCACCGAAGCCCCAGATTTTGAGGTCCCCCCTCACCTGATCCCAGCAGGATGTCGGGGTTCCCCAGGGTCAGGGCAGCCGTGAAGTCGCTCCCCCGATACTCCCCGTCCACCTGCCAGTTCACAAACTTCGCCTGCTGGGTCTGCAAAGGTAAGGGTGTGCCCCAAAACGTCAGGGTGGCCCCCTTCTCTGGGGGTTCCCCATTTTCAGGGGGTTCCCCCCCATGTTCAGGTCTTTCCCCCACCCCAACTCCCTCCCTGCCCTCGGCCCCTCGCGGCATCTCCCCTTTCTTTGGGGGGGATTCCAGTTTTTAGGGTGTCCCCCCCAATCCCAGGGGGGTCCCCCCAATCCCAGGGGGGTGCCCCCAATCCCAGGGGGGTCCCCCCAATCCCAGGGCAGCCCCCAATCCGTACCTGGAAGGCCACCTTGGAGCGGAGCCTCCCCGTCACCTGGTGGATCACCTGGGCATTGAGGCTCCCACTGTTGTCCATGTCCCCCACCAGCACCGGGAAGGCCTGGGGGGGTTCGGGGGGAAATCCGGGCATTTAGGGGCTCCCAGAACTCCCAAAAAGGGGAAGGGGAAAGGGAAGGGAGAAGAGAAGGTTGGGGAAAGGAAGATTTGGGAAGAGAAGAGGATGGAAGGACTGGGAATGGAAGGAGAGGGAAGGGAAGGCCAGGGAAGCCCCCCAGACCCCCAGCTCACCTCAGTGGGACTCAGCTGCTTCGTGCCCACGTAGGTGGCCCCAAAATGGTAGTTGGACTCCCCTAAAGTGCTGAGGGCGACCGTGTGGTTCACCTGGGGGAGGTGGGGAGAGGGTTTGAGGGGGCTGGGAAAGGGGGGGAACCCCCCATCCTCCTTCTGATCCCCCTGCACCCCCAAAAACCCACCTGGAAGTGGTTGCTGAGCCCCTTGTTCACCGTCAGCTTCACCCCCTCCATCTGCACCGGGAACAGCTCTGGGGGGCACAGGGGGGTCAGGGGGGACCCCCGGGGTGGGGCAGGAGGGATGGGGTGGGGGGCACTGAGGGAGAGATCTAGGGGTGCTCTGAAGTGATTCGGGAACCCCCTCGGTTTTGGGTGGAACTGCAGGTACCTGAAGGGATTTGGAGGTTCCTGGGGGAATTTAGGTTTTGGGGGGCACTGGGGGGGACATGGAGGGATCTGGGGGGTCTCTGAAGGCATCTGGGGGGATCTAGGGGGGGAC
>NW_016690694.1:24271-27031 GCF_001604755.1 Lepidothrix coronata
CCCCCCCCACACCTTGCCCAGCAGCGCCGCCCCCACCCCCGCCAGGGCCCCCCGCACGGCACCGGACGAGAAGTAGAAGACGAGGGGGTCGATGGCGGCGTTGAGGCTGCTCAGGAGCGTCGCGTAGACCCTCCAGGGCGGGCTGCGGCCCTGCACGAAGCCCACCACGTGCGACACGTTGTAGGGGGCGAAGCAGAGCCCGAAGTTGACCATGGTGGCCACGGCCAGGCCCACGGCGCGCCGGCGCTTCGCCCGTGGGATGTTGGGGCGCGCCAGCAGCGCCCGCACGAAGCCGACGTAGCAGAACACGGTGACGCCGAACGGCACCAGGAACATGACGAGGAAGAGCTCGAGGCGCAGCGGGAGGACAAAGCTCAGCTGGTCCTCAGAGAAGTCGTCGTAGCACCTGAAGGGGATGGAGGGGGCAGGGGAGGTGGAGGGGGAGAGGTTGGGGGGCATGGAGTGGTTGGGATAGGTCGTGGAGTAATGGGGATTGAGGGTCTTGGAGAGGTTGGGGTAGATCTTGGAGTCACGGGGATTGAGGGTCTTGGAAAGTTTTGGGTTGGGGTCCTTGGAGAGGTTGTGGTTGGGGGTCCTGGGCTCGTGGGTGTTGGGCTCGACAGTGTTGGGGGTCTTTGGCTCATGGGGCCTGAGCCCGCCCCGCTGCCCTGCCCCGAGCCCCCCGCCGTGGTAGGAGGCAATGAAGACGATGGAGCAGTGGGAGCAGGCCAGGAGCCAGAGCACGGCGCTGGCGGCCGCCACGCGGCCCAGGCGGCCCCGGCCCCGCAGCCGCAGCGGGAACGCCACGCCCAGGTAGCGCCGGACGCTCAGCGCCGTCAGGAACAGGCTGCTCAGGTAGATGCTGGAGTAGAAGCAGAAGTTGGCCACGGGGCAGAGCGCGGCCGGCAGCGGCCACACCATCCCCGCCGCCGCCTCGGCCATCTTGAAGGGCAGGAAGAGCAGCAGCAGCAGGTCGGCCGCCGTCAGGTTGAGCAGCAGCAGGTCGGACGGGGACGGGCGGTGCCGCCGGGCCTTGGCCACCAGGGTGGTGAAGGTGAACACGTTGGCCGGGAACCCCACGGCAAAGGTGAGGATGTAGATGGTGAGGACCAGCATGGTGGGGCTGGGTGGGCCTGGGCGGGAGAGGGGTCCGACCTGGGAGGGGGCACGGGTGGGTCAGGAGGGACACAGGTAGGCCAGGAGGTGCCCCAGGAAGTTTCCCCTGGTCCGACCATGGGGCCCCGGTGGGACACGGAGCAGAGCCAGGTATCCAGGTGGACTCACCCAGGCGTTTGGGGAGACCCCCAGGGAACTGGGGGGCACTCCAGATACCCAGGGGTGACCCAGGTGTCCAGGGAGGGGCCCAGGTGCTCCCCCAACCCTCACCCATTCCCCCTACATACCTGGTTATCGTGGGGGGATGTTGGAACCCCCCTAAGCTCCCAGGGCCTCCCAAACTTCAGGAGTCCCCTGTCCTGTGGCAACGGGGTGGGCAATGGGGGCCACCCCGCTGTTCAGGTGCCCCGTCCCTGGGTGACCCCGATTTTTGGGTGTCCCCGGGGCGGGGGAGGGGTGGGGATGTGGCTTTGCCGACGTTGAGGAAGTTCCGATGTTTCCTGACCACAACGTCTGGGGTGGCTCTGCCCCTCCTCCACTGCTCCCAGGGTGCTCCCCCACCCCCTCCAAGACACCCCAAGCTCCCCCAACTCCCCCCGTCCAAACCCACCCCATCAGCCAGACCCCCGGGGCTGGAGAAAAGCAAGAGAAAGAGGGATCCAGAAAGGGGGTGTTTTTGGGAAAGGAAAAAAGAGGATCCTCTGAGGCAGTTTGGGAAGGTCCACGCAGGTGTAGGGGGGGAGACAGATGTGATGGAGGACCCAGGTGTGCAAGAGGACACAAGTGACACAGGTGACTTTGAGGACACTCAGGTGTCCTGGGGGAGACCCAGGTGTCCGGGAGGGGAAAGAGGTGTCCAGGTGAGTCCCCGGCCACGAGGGGAGACCCGGGTGACACCCAGGTGAGTCCCTGGCCGACAGGTGACACCTGAGAGGAGGGTCAGGGGGATTTTTGGGTGAACCCGAGGAGGTTTGGGGGGGGGTAGAGGGGTGGGCGTAGAGGGGGTGCCTAAAAAACAAGGACCACCCCTCAGCCCTCTGTGCTGAGTAGGTCAGAGGGGTCCTGGCCCCACAAGTCTATGGAATGGACATGGGGACAGGGAGGGGCAGCACTTGGGGGTTTTCCTTGGAAGTAAAAACTAGAGCTTCTCAAAACCTGCTTCTTGTCCCAGACCAAAGGTGCCCGCCCAGGAAGCTCTTGGGGCTGGCGATGTCAACGACCAAAATGATCCTGAGTCACCTTTTCACACAGGTGGGGTCAGTTATGGGGGTCCCAGCAGTTACTTGGGGATCTGAGGGGGAACTGGGAGGTCCCTGGGGGGTCCAAGAGGGTCTTGAGTGGTCTGGGAGAGGGGAGGGGGGGTGTCAGAGATCCAGGGGGGGTGTGGAGTGTTAGAAGCCCCACAGGGGCCACCCTCCCCACAGCCCCCCCAGCCCCTGAGGGACCCCAAATATCCCCTGGGACCCCCTCCCACCTCCCTTCCTGCTTGAGACCCTCCCAGGAGCCTCCACTACCCCCCCTCAGAGACCCCTCAGTGTGCCCTGGGACCCTCTGAGACCCCTCTGATGACCCCTGGCACCCCCCTGAAGCCCCCCCGCCCATGTGCCCTGGAATCCTGTGAGACCCCCCCAGTGGCCCCTGGGA
>NW_016690695.1:0-1565 GCF_001604755.1 Lepidothrix coronata
TCCTGGGTGTCCCAGGGGTGACAAAGGTGACGGTGACACCGAGCAGGACAAGAGAGTCCATCCCCAGGTCAGGAGAGGTCCATCCCCAGCTCAGCAAAGGTCCATCCCCAGGTCAAGAGAGGTCCATCCATCCACATTCCATCCCCTGCTGTCCATCCAGAGCTCCTGGTGACCCTCTTGGGTGTCCCAAGGGTGACAAAGGTGATGGTGACACCGAGCAGGACAAGAGTCCATCCCCAGGTCAGGAGAGGTTCATCCCAAGGACAGGAGAGTCCATCCCCAGGTCAGGAAAGGTCCATCCCCAGCTCAGCAAAGGTCCATCCTCAGGTCAGGAAAGGTCCATCCATCCACATTCCATTCCTTGGTGTCCATCCAGAGCTCCTGGTGACCACAGCTCTGACCCTCCTGGGTGTCCCAGGGGTGACAAAGGTGACGGTGACACCGAGCAGGATGAGAGAGTCCATCCCCAGGTGAGAAGAGGTTCATCCCCAGCTCAGCAAAGGTCCATCCCCAGGTCAGGAAAGGTCCATCCATCCACATTCCATCCCCTGCTGTCCATCCAGAGCTCCTGGTGACCCTCCTGGGTGTCCCAGGGGTGACAAAGGTGATGGTGACACCGAGCACGATGAGAGAGTCCATCCCCAGGACAGGAGAGGTTCATCCCCAGGTAAGAAGAGGTTCATCCCAAGGACAGGAGAGTCCATCCTCAGGTCAGGAAAGGTCCATCCATCCACATTCCATCCCTTGGTGTCCATCCAGAGCTCCTGGTGACCCTCCTGAGTGTCCCAGGGGTGACAAAGGTGATGATGACACCGAGCAGGATGAGAGAGTCCATCTCCAGGAGAGAGGAGGTCCATCCCCAGGTCAGCAAATGTCCATCCCCAGGTCAGGAGAGGTCCATCCATCCACATCCCATCCCCTGGTGTCCATCCAGAGCTCCTGGTGATCACAGCTCTGACCCTCCTGGGTGTCCCAGGGGTGACAAAGGTGACGGTGACACCGAGCAGGACGAGAGAGTCCATCCCCAGGACAGGAAAGGTTCATCCCCAGGTAAGAAGAGGTTCATCCCCAGGACAGCAAATGTCCATTCCCAGCTCAGCAAAGGTCCATCCATCCACATTCCATCCCCTGCTGTCCATCCAGAGCTCCTGGTGACCCTCCTGGGTGTCCCAGGGGTGACAGAGGTGACGGTGACACCGAGCAGGACAAGAGAAGTCCATCCCCAGGAGAGAGGAGGTTCATCCCAAGGACAGGAGAGGTTCATCCCCAGCTCAGCAAAGGTCCATCCATCCACATTCCATTCCCTGGTGTCCATCCAGAGCTCCTGGTGACCCTCCTGGGTGTCCCAGGGGTGACAAAGGTGATGGTGACACCGAGCAGGACGAGAGTCCATCCCCAGGTCAGCAAAGGTCCATCCCCAGCTCAGCAAAGGTCCATCCATCCACATTCCATCCCTTGGTGTCCATCCAGAGCTCCTGGTGACCACAGCTCTGACCCTCCTGGGTGTCCCAGGGGTGACAAAGGTGACGGTGACACCGAGCAGGACGAGAGAATTCCATCCCTGG
>NW_016690695.1:2540-3547 GCF_001604755.1 Lepidothrix coronata
GAAAAAAAAAACCTAAACCAAACCCTGTTTTATTAATAAAATATCCTAAGAATTCCCGGACTTGCAGCACTAAAAAACAGGGCCAGGATTGAATTTGGGAGGAGCAATTAAATTAAAAAAAAAAAAAACAACAACCCTGGTCGAAGATACAAAAGAAATCAACGTTTTCTTCTGGCACTGAGGAGGCTCCAATGCCCTTTTTTTCCCTGCTGGGAATTCCCCAGGGAGGGTTTGTTGTTTTTTTTTGTGGTGGAACTCCCTGAAAAGTCAGATCCCTTTTCCCAAAGGGTTCCGTGGAGCAGCTCCATCCTCCTCCTCCTCCTCTTCCCAGCGGGATCCCGAGGCAGGAGAATCCACAGGGGGGGGATTGAGGAGATTTCCAGGTGCCCCAGGAGGCTCAGCTGGGGCTTTGACACCATCCCAGGTGTATCCAGGGCCCTCCAGCTTCCAGGATTTTGTCCGGAGAGTTTTAAAAAAACAAGAGGATTAAAGGAGGGTTTGTGGGGCCAAACCCGGGTCCATCGGCGCTGTCGGTGCGGATTCACTGGGGAGGGGAAAACAGGGACAAGGTGAGCAGGGAAAACACCTCAGGGAAGGCATTCCCCAAAATTCTCCGCCCTGGGGAAGGAGTGGAGGGGGTGCTGAGGTCGTGTTTACCCCCCCCCAGTCCCATCTGGAATAAAACTGGAGATGAGATGGGCCTGGGAGGAGTCACCCCGGGTGTTCCAGAGCCCACTTGGGATCCCCCTGGAGACACCTCTGGAATGTGGAGAACCCCCTGTTCCTGTCCCACCACTCCTAGGGCTTGGGATCCCACTGGAGACACCTCTGGAATGTGGAGAACCCCCTGTTCCTGTCCCACCATTCCCAGGGATCAGGATCCCACTGGAGACAAACCAGGAACCTGGAGAACCCCCTGTTCCTGTCCCACCACCAGCACAATTCCAGGGCTTGGGATCCCACTGGAAACACCTCTGGAATGTGGAGAATCCCCCATTCCTGTCCCA
>NW_016690695.1:9524-10595 GCF_001604755.1 Lepidothrix coronata
AATTGCCAAGGCTCACGTGGGATTTTCCTGAAGACCGTGTTGCACATGAAGCGCTGGAACCTCTCGGCGTAAAAGCTGGGCCTGTGCACGGACACCGTGTCCTGGGGGGGCAAAAACACAAATATCAGCGAGGGAACAACAGCAAAAATAAAATAAAAATAAAATAAAAACCACTATTTCTGACAGGGAGGTTTTTGTGCCTGGGAAATGCGGGGTTCTGAGCCCAGAGGGGTTGGAAAAGGCTTTAAAAAGTGGGTTTTTCCCCCAAAAAAGGGCTGTTTTCTCTCACCCCGTCGTGCACCAGGGCCTTCCAGGAGTGCTCCAACTTCTTCACAAACCTGGCAAGGGAGAAGAATATTAATATTCTAGTTCTTAATGTTAATAAATAATAAGGTTGTAGTTTGTTATGAATAAAGAATAATGAATTAGGATTGGTGTTATGATTATTTAATATAAAATGATAGATTTTATTAATTACAATATAGAATTAAAATAACATTATATATAACAATATAATATATATTATATAATAATATAATATATATTACATAATAATATAATATATTATATAATATATATTATATAATAATAATACTATATATTATAGAATATAAAACAATAAATATAATTATTATAATTAGAATTTTAATATCATTTATTATAAAAATAAATTATCATTTGTATTATAATTACTTATTATGAAAAACTATTTTATTAATTATAATATATAACTATGATGATATTACATATATTAATATAATATATAAAATAATATAATATATAAAATAATATATATTGTGAAATATATAATAAAATATAATTATTATAATCATAATTAGTTATTATTAGCATAAATTATAATTTACATTATGACTATTTAATATGAAATAATGTTTTATTAATTATAATATATAACTATGATGATATTACATATATTAATATAATATATAAAATAATATATATTGTGAAATATATAATAAAATATAATTATTATAATCATAATTAGTTATTATTAGCATAAATTATAATTTACATTATGACTATTTAATATGAAATAATGTTTTATTAATT
>NW_016690695.1:12448-16447 GCF_001604755.1 Lepidothrix coronata
CATCCATGAAACCCCGGTTCAAAGGGGGAGACGGGGAAGAGACGGGAAAGGCTGGAGGGAGGAAGGAGTTTGTTGTTCGTTCACTCAAATTGAGGCTTCGGAGCAAAAGATCTCGGGCTCAAGCTTTGAAATTTGGCCCTAAGGCTGAGCTGAACATGTCAGGATAAAGCTGGGTCTAAACTCTCAGGGCTGCAGAGACACTGGACAGAATTAGGGAGGAAAACAAGGTGGGTTTGGGATATAATCACAGCATAAACATCTGTGGGTTTAGGAGGAGCTTCAGGAATCAACTGAGGTCCAACAGTGCTGAACTCTGTGCAGCCAGACTGAGTTTAACCTTTTAAAGCTGGCCCTTAGGCCGAGTTGGAAGTATCAGGATAAAGCTGGGTCTAAACTCTCATGGCTGCAGAGACACCGGACAGAATTAGAGAGGAAAATGTGTTTCTGGGATACAATCACAAACATCTGTGGGTTTAGGAGGAGTTTATCAGGATTTAGGCTGAGCTCAATGCATCAGGGTCGAGCTGGGTCTAAACTCCCGTGGCTGCAGAGACACTGGACAGAATTAGGGAGGAAAACAAGGTGGGTTTGGGATATAATCACAGCACAAACATCTGTGGGTTTAGGAGGAGCTTCAGGAATCAACTGAGGTCCAACAGTGCTGAACTCTGTGTGACCAGACTGAGTTTAACCTTTTAAATTTGGCCCTTAGGCCGAGCTAAAGGTATGGGATAAAGCTGGGTCTAAACTCTCAGGGCTGCAAAGACACTGGACAGAATTAGGGAGGAAAACAAGGTGGTTTTGGGACATCATCACAGCACAAACATCTGTGGGTTTAGGAGGAGTTTATCAGGATTTAGGCTGAGCTCAATGCATCAGGGTCAAGCTGGGTCTAAACTCCTGTGGCTGCAAAGACACTGGACAGAATTAGGGAGGAAAACAAGGCGGGTTTGGGATATAATCACAGCACAAACATCTGTGGGTTTAGGAGGAGTTTATCAGGATTTAGGCTGAGCTCAGTGCATCAGGGTCGAGCTGGGTCTAAACTCTCGTGGCTGCAGAGACACTGGACAGAATTAGGGAGGAAAACAACGTGTTTTACACAGCACAAATATCTGGGGGGTTAGGAGGAGTTTAAAGAGCTGAACTCTGTGTGGCCAGACTGAGCTCAACCTTTGAAATCTGGCCCTCAGGCCGAGCTGGATGTATCAGGATAAAGCTGGGTCTAAACTCTCGTGGCTGCAGAGACACTGGGTAGAATTAGGAAGGAAAATGTGTTTGTGGGATACAATCACAAACATCTGTGGGTTTAGGAGGAGTTTATCAGGATTTAGGCTGAGCTCAATGCATCAGGATTGAGCTGGGTCTAAACTCTCGTGGCTGCAGAGACACTGGACAGAATTAGGGAGGAAAACAAGGTGGTTTTGGGATACAATCACAGCACAAATATCTGGGGGTTTAGGAGGAGTTTAAAGAGCTGAACTCTGCGTGGCCAGACTGAGCTTAACTTTTTAAATCTGGCCCTCAGGCCGAGCTGGATGTACCCGGGTCGAGCTGGGCCTAAACCCCTGTGTCCAAGGCCAGGCTGGACGGGGCTCACGGGAGGTGTCCCTGCCCAGGCCCTGGATGAGCTGAAGGTGCNCCCCCAAAATCCCCCAGACCTTGGACATGGACACCTCCCACTGTCCCAGGTCACTCCTGGGACACTCCAGGGATGGGGCAGCCATGGAATAACCTCTGCCAAGGCCTCTCCATCCTCCCAGGGAAGAACTTATCCCTAAAATCCCATCTGGAATGGTTGGGGTTGGAACCCACCAAGATCCCCCAGACCTTGGACATGGACACCTCCCACTGTTCCAGGTCACTCCTGGGGCACTTCCAGGGATGGGGCAGCCATGGAATAACCTGTGCCAAGGTCTCATCACCCTCCCAGGGAAGAACTTATCCCTAAAATCCCACCTGGAATGGTCTGGGTTGGAATCCACCAAGATCCCCCAGACCTTGGACACGGACACCTCCCACTGTCCCATGGACACCTCCCACTGTCCCAGGTCACTCCTGGGACACTCCCAGGGATGGGGCAGCCATGGAATAACCTCTGCCAAGGTCTCATCACCCTCCCAGGGAAGAACTTATCCCTAAAATCCCACCTGGAATGGTTGGGGTTGGAAGGACCTTGGCCACGGACACCTCCCACTGTCCCAGGTTGCTCCAACCCAGCCTGGGACACTTCCAGGGATGGGGCAGCCATGGAATAACCTGTGCCAAGGTCTCATCACCCTCCCAGGGAAGAACTTATCTCTAATTTCATATCCCACCTGGAATGGTTTGGGTTGGAAGGACCTTCCAGATCCACCTCCCGCTATCCCAGGCCGCTCCAACCCCTCCGGGGACGGCAGAACCCCCTTCCCTCCCCGCTGGAGCTTTACTGGGAGAGCCCCCCCGGCCTTACTGGTCGTCAGTCTCGATGGTTCCCCCTCTCCTGGCCTCTCCCTGGATGGATTCCATGGCCGTGGAATACAGGGCCTTCTGCGCCGCCGGGCGCCGCGTGTCCGCCGGGGCCGCGCCGTCGGCCAGGCCCTGCTCCCGCTGCGCCAGGTCCATGTTGTGGATGGCCACCAGCAGGCTGTAGTCCATGATCTTGAAGCTCTGCAGGACCTGGGGGGGAAAGGCAGGGACTCTCTGATTCTGTGATTGTATAATTCTGTGATTGTATAATTCTGTGATTGTATAATTCTGTGATTCTATAATTCTATGATTCTATGATTCCATGATTCCATGATTCTATGATTCTATAATTCCATGATTCTATGATTCTATGATTCCATGATTGTATGATTCTATGATTCTATGATTCTATTATTCTATAATTCTATGATTCTGTGATTCTGTGATTCTGTGATTCTATGATTCTATTATTCTATATTTCTATAATTCTATGATTCCATGATTCTATGATTCCATGATTCTATAATTCTATGATTCTATAATTCTGTGATTCTATAATTCTGTGATTCTATGATTCTGTGATTCTATGATTCTGTGATTCTATAATTCTATGATTCTATAATTCTATGATTCCATGATTCTATAATTCTATGATTCTATGATTCTATGATTCCATGATTCTATAATTCCATGATTCTGTGATTCTATAATTCTATGATTCCATGATTCCATGATTCCATGATTCTATGATTCTATGAATCCGTGATTCTATGATTCTATGATTCTATCATTCCATAATTCTATGATTCCATAATTCTATGATTCCATAATTCTATGATTCTATGGTTCTCTGATTCCATGATTCCATGATTCCATGATTCCATGATTCTATGATTCAATGGTTCTATAATTCTGTAATTCTATGGTTCCATGGTTCTGTGATTCTCTGCTCCCTGCCCTCCTCTCCAGAGACGGAAGGTTGCAAACACAGACAAAACCAGAGCGCAGCTCCTCCTTTTCGGCCACACCACCCCAAAACCTCCACGTTCTCCCAAATCCAAGGCAGAGCCACCACCTCCTTCCCAGGGAAAGGGCTGAAAACCCAGGAAATCTCTCCCCCCCTCCAGCTCACCAGGCAGTCCCTCTGCAGCGTCTTGCACAGGGCGTTGTACATGTCCGAGTCCAGGAAGAGCCCGTCGGGGATGTCCTGCATGAAATCCAGGTCCTTGTAGGTGGGGAAGACCTTCTCCCTCTCCTTTTGGGAGGCCCTGCGCTTGTAGGTGGAGCCCTTGAGGTCGTACTTGAGGTGCATCTTCACCGAGCGGGGCAGGAGGTTGTTCATCACCACGATCCGGATGTTCTTCCCGCCCGCCTGGACGCAGTAGAGCCCGTAAAACTTGGGAAGGAGCGTCCGGGGGTTCTGGTTCAGGTTCTGGAAGGCCAAAGACAGGGAGAGGAATCGTGGAAGCCATCCATGAAACCCTGGTTCAAAGGGGAAGACGGGGAAGAGACGGGAAAGGCTGGAGGGAGGAAGGAGTTTGTTGTTCGTTC
>NW_016690695.1:18052-20598 GCF_001604755.1 Lepidothrix coronata
GGGTCGAGCTGGGCCTAAACCCCTGTGTCCAAGGCCAGGCTGGACGGGGCTCACGGGAGGTGTCCCTGCCCAGGCCCTGGATGAGCTGAAGGTGCTTCCACCCCAACTGGGTCGGGGTGGGTCGGGCTGGGCTGCCTCCCGAGGGCAGCATTCCCGAGATTCCCGAGATTCCCGCTCACCATGTAGTAGCCAGGCAGCAGCTTCTGCAGGAACTCGGCCTCCTTGTGCTGCACGGTCTTGATGATGAACTCGTCGTCGCCGGACACGTAGAAGAGGGAGCCGCTGGCGCCCGAGTTGGAGAGCTCGATGAGGGGCTCGCTGCACAGGGAGTACTGCGGGAAAGGGGGGAAAAAGGGGGTCAGGGAACACGGAATTCCGGCAGGGAACGGGCGGGGGACTCGCCCGGCGCCGGGCCCGGGCAAGAAATCTCTGGGTTCAAGTGTTGGGGTAAAAATTAAATGAGTGTGTGTGCAAAGGTTTCTGAATATTTGTGTGATAGTCAAAAGAATTACATATTTTATATTATATATTATAGATTTTATATTATAAATTATATATTATATATTATATATTATATATTATATATTATATATTATATTATAAATTGCAAATTATATATTATATACTATACATTACATATTATATACTATATATTATATATTACATATTATATACTACATACTATATATTATATAGTATATAATATTAAAGTATATACACATAATATTATAGTATATACATACTATATATTATATAACACATATTCTATATTACATATTATATATTATATAGTGTATATTATATAGTATATATTATATAGTATATATTACATAGTATATATTATATAGTATATATTGCATAGTATATATTACATATTATATATTAAATAATACATATTATGTATTACATATTACACATTACATATTATATATTATATACTATATATTACATATTGTATATTATATAATGCATTATTATATATTACATATTATGTGTTACATATCAGATATTATATGCCAGATATTATATATTATATACTATATATTACCTATTGCATATCATATATTACATATTACATATTATAGACACCATTCAAAAGAATGCTGTGAAGAACACCCATTCTAAACTCTGGGAATTGGGAAAATTGCCCAAAAAATCCCCAAAAAATTCCCAAAAAATCCCGAAATTCAAAAAAATATATTACATATTATATATAACACATTGTATATTATATATTACATATTATATACACCATTCAAATGAATGCTGTGAAGAACACCCAGTCTAAACTCTTTGAGGAACTGGGAAAATTCCCCCAAAAATTCCCTAAAAAATCCTGAAATTCAAAAAAAATATATTACATATCATATATTACACACTGTATATTATATATTACATATTACATATTATATATTACATACACCATCCAAAAGAACGGTGTGAAGAACACCCATTCTAAACTCTGGGAATTGGGAAAATTGCCAAAAAAATCCCCCAAAAAATCCCCAAAAAATCCCCAAAAAATCCCNGAAAGGCTGGAGGGAGGAAGGAGTTTGTTGTTCGTTCACTCAAATTGAGGCTTCGGAGCAAAAGATCTCGGGCTCAAGCTTTGAAATTTGGCCCTTAGGCCGAGCTGAACATGTCAGGATAAAGCTGGGTCTAAACTCTCAGGGCTGCAGAGACACTGGACAGAATTAGGGAGGAAAACAAGGTGTGTTTGGGATACAACCCCAGCACAAACATCTGTGGGGTTAGGAGGAGTTTATCAGAATTTAGGCTGAGCTCAGTGCATCAGGGTCGAGCTGGGTCTGAACTCCCGTGGCTGCAGAGACACTGGACAGAATTAGGGAGGAAAACAACGTGTTTTACACAGCACAAATATCTGGGGGTTTAGGAGGAGTTTAAAGAGCTGAACTCTGTGCAGCCAGACTGAGCTCAACCTTTGAAATCTGGCCCTCAGGCCGAGCTGGATGTACCAGGGTTGAGCTGGGCCTAAACTCTCAGGGCTGCAGAGACACTGGACAGAATTAGAGAGGAAAATGTGTTTGTGGGATACAATCACAAATATTTGTGGGTTTAGGAGGAGTTTATCAGGATTTAGGCTGAGCTCAGTGCATCAGGGTCGAGCTGGGTCTGAACTCCCGTGGCTGCAGAGACACTGGACAGAATTAGGGAGGAAAACGTGTTTGTGGGATACAATCACAAACATCTGTGGGTTTAGGAGGAGTTTATCAGGATTTAGGCTGAGCTCAGTGCATCAGGGTTGAGTTGGGTCTAAACTCTCAGGGCTGCAGAGACACTGGACAGAATTAGGGAGGAAAATGTGTTTGTGGGATACAATCACAGCACAAATATCTGGGGGTTTAGGAGGAGTTTAAAGAGTTGAACTCTGCGTGGCCAGACTGAGCTCAACCTTTGAAATCTGGCCCTCGGGCCGAGCTGGATGTACCAGGGTCGAGCTGGGCCTAAACCCCTGTGTCCAAGGCCAGGCTGGACGGGGCTCACGGGAGGTGTCCCTGCCCAGGCCCTGGATGAGCTGAAGGTGC
>NW_016690695.1:22457-23635 GCF_001604755.1 Lepidothrix coronata
GGAGAATCCACAGGGAGTGGGAACATCCACGGGGAGTGGGAACATCCACGGGGAGTGGGAACATCCATAGGGGAGTGGGAACATCCACGGGGAGTGGGAACATCCACGGGGAGTGGGAACATCCATAGGGGAGTGGGAACATCCACGGGGAGTGGGAACATCCACGGGGAGCGGGAACATCCTCAGGGGAGTGGGAACATCCACGGGGAGTGGGAACATCCACAGGGAGTGGGAACATCCCCAGGGATTGGGAACATCCACAGGGAGTGGGAACATCCACAGGGGAGTGGGAGAATCCACAGGGAATTGATCCCGGAGCAGCCGGGGCTGGGCGATTCCAGCAGGGAAGGGACGAGGGGTTTGGGGATATTCCCGGGGATTTAAGGATGTTCAGTAGGAAAAGGGATGAGGGGTTTGAGGATATTCCCAGGGATTTCAGGACAAGGGTTTGGGGATATTCCTGGGGATTTTGGGACGTTCAGTAGGAAGGGACGAGGGGTTTGGGGATATTCCCAGGGCTGAGGGCTTTGGGGATATTCCCAGGGATTTAGGAATGTTCAATAGGAAGGGATGAGGGGTTTGGGGATATTTCCAGGGATTTCAGGACAAGGGTTTGGGGATATTCCCGGGGATTTTGGGACGTTCAGTAGGAAGGGACAAGGGGTTTGGGGATATTCCCAGGGCCGAGGGGTTTGGGGATATTCCCAGGGATTTCTGGACAAGGGGTTTGGGGCCATTCCCAGGGATTTTGGGTCGAGGGGTTTGGGGCCATTCCCGGGGGTCTGGGGCCATTCCCAGGGCTTTGGGGCCATTCCCGGGACTTTGGGGCCATTCCCGGGGCTCTGGGGCCATTCCCAGGGATTTGGGGCCATTCCCGGGGCTTTGGGGCCATTCCCAGGGATTTGGGGCCATTCCCAGGGCTCTGGGGCCATTCCTGGGGCTCTGGGGCCATTCCCGGGGCTCTGGGGCCATTCCCGGGGCTCTGGGGCCATTCCCGAGGATTTGGGGCCATTCCCGGGGCTCTGGGGCCATTCCCGGGGCTCTGGGGCCATTCCCGAGGATTTGGGGCCATTCCCGGGGCTCTGGGGCCATTCCCGGGGCTCTGGGGCCATTCCCGAGGGATTTGGGGCCATTCCCGGGGCTCTGGGGCCATTCCCGGGGCTCTGGGGCCATTCCCA
>NW_016690695.1:23955-25334 GCF_001604755.1 Lepidothrix coronata
CCCCGGGAATGTCCCCAAACCCCTCGGCCCCAAATCCCCGGGAATATCCCCAAACCCCTCGGCCCCGGGAATATCCCCAAACCCCTCGGCCCCAAATCCCCGGGAATATCCCCAAACCCCTCGGCCCCGGGAATATCCCCAAACCCCTCATCCCTTTTCCTATTGACCATCCTGAAATCCCTGGGAATACCCCCAAACCCCTCATCCCCGGGAATATCCCCAAAACCCTCGGCCCCAGGAATATCCCCAAACCCCTCATCCCGAAATCCCTGGGAATATCCCCAAACCCCTCGGCCCCGGGAATATCCCCAAACCCCTCGGCCCCAGGAATATCCCCAAACCCCTCATCCCTTTTCCTATTGACCATCCTGAAATCCCCGGGAATATCCCCAAACCCCTCGTCCTGAAATCCCTGGGAATATTCCCAAACTCCTCATCCCTTCCTACTGAACATCCCTAAAATCCCTGGAAATATCCCCCAACCCCTTGTCCCTTTTCCTACTGAACATCCCAAAATCCCTGGGAATATCCCCAAACCCCTCGTCCCTTCCTGCTGAATGTCACAAAATCCCTGGGAATATCCCAAAATCCCTCATCCCAAAATCCCTGGGAACATCCCCAAACCCCTCGTCCCTTTTCCTACTGAACATCCCTGAAATCCCTGGGAATATCCCCAAACCCCTCATCCCTTCCTGCTGAATGTCCCTAAAATCCCTGGGAATATCCCCAAACCCCTGGTCCTGAAATCCCTGGGAATATCCCCAAATCCCTCGTCCCTTCCTGCTGAACATCCCAAAACCCCTGGGAATATCCCCAAACCCCTCGTCCCAAAATCCCTGGGAATATCCCTGAACCCCTCATCCCTTTTCCTACTGAACATCCCAAAATCCCTGGGAATATTCCCAGAGCAGACCTGGGAATGAGGTTTAAACCCCCCCCTCCCTCCAGAGCCCAAAAGGTCCTTTTTTTCCCTCGGGATTTCCCATCATTCCCAACCTTCCGGGACACGATTCCCCGGGAAAAAGTGGGAATAAAGGAGCTGGAAAAGGGGGGAAAAATGCCCAAAATGTACCTTTTTGTAGGTGGTTTCCCCCGTGGAATCCACCCCTCTGTGGCCTTTCCGGATGGTCTGGCCGGAACCTCCCGGCATCTGGGAAAACAGGGAAAACCGGGAAGAGTCGAGGATGGAAAAACTTCCTGGTTTAACCCTGAGGTGGGAAAGGAGCAGGAAAACCCCTGGAATTCGGGATTTTCCCAATTTCCCAAAGGAAAAGCTGCCCCCAGGTTTAACCCTGAGGTGGGAAAGGAGCAGGAAAACCCCTGGAATTCGGGATTTTCCCAATTTCCCAAAGGAAAAGCTGCCCCCAGGTTTAACCCTG
>NW_016690695.1:25508-26710 GCF_001604755.1 Lepidothrix coronata
GAATATCCCCAAACCCCTTGTCCCAAAATCCCTGGGAATATCCCCAAACCCCTTGTCCCAAAATCCCTGGGAATATCCCCAAACCCCTCATCCCGAAATCCCTGGGAATATCCCCAAACCCCTCGGCCCCGGGAATATCCCCAAACCCCTCATCCCTTTTCCTATTGACCATCCTGAAATCCCTGGGAATATCCCCAAACCCCTCGGCCCTGGGAATATCCCCAAACCCCTCATCCCAAAATCCCTGGGAATATCCCCAAACCCCTCGTTCCTTCCTGCTGAACGTCCCTAAAATCCCTGGGAATGTCCCCAAACCCCTCGGCCCCGGGAATATCCCCAAAGCCCTCATCCCTTTTCCTATTGACCATCCTGAAATCCCCGGGAATATCCCCAAACCCCTCATCCCTTTTCCTATTGACCATCCTGAAATCCCTGGGAATATCCCCAAACCCCTCGGCCCCGGGAATATCCCCAAACCCCTCGTCCCGAAATCCCTGGGAATATCCCCAAACCCCTTGGCCCCGGGAATATCCCCAAAGCCCTCATCCCTTTTCCTACTGACCATCCTGAAATCCCTGGGAATATCCCCAAACCCCTCATTCCTTCCTACTGAACATCCCTAAAATCCCTGGGAATATCCCCAAACCCCTCGTCCTGAAATCCCTGGGAATATCCCCAAACCCCTCATCCCTTCCTACTGAACATCCCTAAAATCCCTGGAAATATCCCCCAACCCCTTGTCCCTTTTCCTATTGAACATCCCTAAAATCCCTGGGAATATTCCCAAACCCCTCATCCCGAAATCCCTGGGAATATCCCCAAACCCCTCATCCCAAAATCCCTGGGAATATCCCCAAATCCCTCATCCCAAAATCCCCAGGAATATCCCCAAATCCCTCATCCTAAAATCCCTGGGAATATCCCCAAACCCCTGGTCCCAAAATCCCTGGGAATATCCCTGAACCCCTCATCCCTTTTCCTACTGAACATCCCGAAATCCCTGGGAATATTCCCAGAGGAGACCTGGGAATGAGGTTTAAACCCCCCCCCTCCCTCCAGAGCCCAAAAGGTCCTTTTTTTCCCCTCGGGATTTCCCGTCATTCCCAACCTTCCGGGACACGATTCCCCGGGAAAAACTGGGAATAAAGGAGCTGGAAAAGGGGGGAAAAATGCCCAAAATGTACCTTTTTGTAGGTGGTTTC
>NW_016690696.1:0-1415 GCF_001604755.1 Lepidothrix coronata
TCCTGTTATCCCAGCACTGATCCCGGGAATGCCTCACCCCTGGTGCTCCTGTTATCCCAGCACTGATCCCGGGAATGCCTCACCCCTGGTGCTCCTGTTATCCCAGCACTGATCCCGGGAATGCCTCACCCCTGGTGCTCCTGTTATCCCAGCACTGATCCCGGGAATGCCTCACCCCTGGTGCTCCTGTTATCCCGGCAGTATCCCAGGAATGCTCCTGTTACCCCGGCAGTATCCCGGGAATGCCCTATCACTCGTGCACCTCCACTCTCCCAGTAGTATCCCTCCCCCCTGGTGCTCCTGTTATCCCAGCACTGATCCCAGGCATGCTCCCGTTATCCCAGCAGTATCCCAGGAACGCTCCTGTTATCCCAGCAATATCCCAGGAACGCTCCTGTTATCCCAGCAGTATCCCAGGAATGCTCCTGTTATCCCGGCAGAATCCCGGGAATGCTCCTGTTATCTCAGCAGTATCCCGGGAATGCTCACATTACCCTGGCAGTATCCTGGAAATGCTCCCATTATCCCGGCAGAATCCCGGGCACGCTCACCCCTTGTGCTCCTCCACTATCCCAGCAGTATCCTGGGAATGCTCCTGTTATCCCAGTACTGATCCCGGGCCCACTCCCATTATCCCGTCAGTATCCCGGGCCTGCTCCCGTTATCCCAGCACTGATCCCGGGCCCGCTCCTGTTATCCCAGCACTGATCCTGGGGATTCTCCTGTTATCCCATCAGTATCCTGGGAATGCCCTACCCCTGGTGCTCCTCTGTTATCCCGGCAGAATCCCGGGAACGCTCATCCCTCGTGCTCCTCCACTACCCCGTCAGTATCCCGGGAACACTCCCGTTATCCCAGCACTGACCCCGGGAACACTCCCATTATCCCATCAGTCTCCTGTGCCCGCTCCCGTTATCCCATCAGTCTCCCGGGAATGCTCCTGTTATCCCATCAGTCTTCCGTGCCCACTCCCATTATCCCATCAGTCGCCCGTGCCCGCTCCCGTTATCCCAGCACTGATCCCGGGAATGCTCCTGTTATCCCAGCAGTATCCTGGGAATGCTCCCGTTATCCCGTCGCTCTCCCGGGAATGCCCTATCCCGTGCCCACTCCCGTTATCCCGTCGCTCTCCCAGGAATGCCCTATCCCGGGAATGCCCTATCCCGGGAATGCTCCCGTTCTCCCGTCACTCTCCCGGGAATGCCCTATCCCGTGCCTGCTCCCGTTATCCCGTCGCTCTCCCGTGCCCGCTCCCGTTATCCCGTCACTCTCCCGGGAATGCCCTATCCTGGGAATGCTCCCGTTATCCCGTCACTCTCCCGGGAATGCCCTATCCTGGGAATGCTCCCGTTCTCCCGTCGCTCTCCCGTGAATGCCCTATCCTGGGAATGCTCCCGTTCTCCCGTCGCTCTCCC
>NW_016690696.1:1827-2981 GCF_001604755.1 Lepidothrix coronata
TCCGGGCCGGCTCCGTCGGCTCCGTAGGCGGCGGCTCCGGCGGCTCCGTCGGAGTTGAGGCCCAGCTCCGAAGGCTTGGGAGGCTCCCAGGCTCCGGAAGCGGCTCCGTAGGCGGCGGCTCCGGCGGCTCCGTCGGAGTTGAGGCCCAGCTCCGAAGGCTTGGGAGGCTCCCAGGCTCCGGAAGCGGCTCCGTAGGCGTAGGAGGCGGGAGCGGCCGAGCTCTGGGGGGTGTAATAATCGTAGCCCTCATAGCCTGGGGGGGACCCAAAAAACAACTTTAAATACAACACAAACTGCTCTTTGTTGTCATTGTAAGACCTAAAAACATGTTTTATACTCTAAAATACCCTGGGGTTAAAATGTTATAAAGAATTTTTAATGCTGTAAAAAATAAAGGTTATTTAGTCTTGTAATATAGGGAGAATAAAATGTTATAAAATCTTTTTAATATCACAAAAACAATGGTATTTGATATGGTAAAATATTGATAAAGAAGTGCTATGAACACTTTTTAATATTAAAAAATACTAAAGGTGTTTGATGTGGTAAAATATTGATAATGAAGTGTTACGAACACTTTTTAATATTAATAAATATTGATAATAAAGTGCTACGAACACTTCTTAATATTAAAAAAATTAAAAATGTTTGATATGGTAAAATATTGATAATTAAGTGCTATGAACACTTTTTAATATTAATAAATATTGATAATAAAGTGCTATGAACACTTTTTAATATTAATAAATATTGATAATAAAGTGTTATGAACACTTTTTAATATTAATAAATATTGATAATAAAGTGCTATGAACACTTTTTAATATTAAAAAATATTGATAATAAAGTGTTATGAACACTTTTTAATATTAATAAATATTGATAATGAAGTGTTATGAACACTTTTTAATATTAATAAATATTAATAATAAAGTGCTGTGAACACTTTTTAATATTAAAAAAAATTAAAGGTGTTTGATGTGGTAAAATATCGATAATAAACTGTTATAAACACTTTTTAATATTAAAAAATACTAAAGGTGTTTGATGTGGTAAAATATTGATAATAAAGTGCTATGAACACTTTTTAATATTAAAAATACTAAAGGTGTTTGATGTGGTAAAATATTGATAATAAAGTGCTATGAACACTT
>NW_016690696.1:4428-5733 GCF_001604755.1 Lepidothrix coronata
GGGAATGCCCTATCCCGGGAATGCTCCCGTTACCCCGTCGCTCTCCCGGGAATGCCCTATCCTGGGAATGCTCCCGTTATCCCGTCGCTCTCCCGGGAATGCCCTATCCCGGGAATGCTCCCGTTACCCCGTCGCTCTCCCGGGAATGCCCTATCCTGGGAATGCTCCCGTTATCCCGTCGCTCTCCCGGGAATGCCCTATCCCGGGAATGCTCCCGTTATCCCGTCGCTCTCCCAGGAATGCCCTATCCCGGGAATGCTCCCGTTCTCCCGTCGTTCTCCCGTGCCCACTCCCATTATCCCGTCACTCTCCCGGGAATGCCCTATCCCGGGAATGCTCCCATTCTCCCGTTGCTCTCCTGTGCCCTCTCCCGTTCTCCTGTCGCTCTCCCGGGAATGCCCTATCCCGGGAATGCTCCCGTTCTCCCGTCGCTCTCCCGGGAATGCCCTATCCCAGGAATGCTCCCGTTCTCCCGTCACTCTCCCAGGAATGCCCTATCCCGTGTCCACTCCCGTTCTCCCGTCGCTCTCCCGTGCCCACTCCTGTTATCCCGTCACTCTCCCAGGAATGCCCTATCCCGGGAATGCTCCCGTTCTCCCGTCGCTCTCCCGTGCCCACTCCCGTTACCCCGTCGCTCTCCCGGGAATGCCCTATCCCGGGAATGCTCCCGTTATCCCGTCGCTCTCCCGTGCCCGCTCCTGTTCTCCCGTCACTCTCCCGGGAATGCCCTATCCCGGGAATGCTCCCGTTCTCCCGTCACTCTCCCGTGCCCACTCCCGTTATCCCGTCGCTCTCCCGTGCCCGCTCCCGTTCTCCCGTCACTCTCCCGGGAATGCCCTATCCCGTGCCTGCTCCCGTTATCCCGTCGCTCTCCCAGGAATGCTCCCGTTATCCTGTCACTCTCCCAGGAATGCCCTATCCCGTGCCCACTCCTGTTATCCCGTCACTCTCCCGTGCCCACTCCTGTTCTCCCATCGCTCTCCCGGGAATGCCCTCTCCCGTGCCCGCTCCCGTTATCCCGTCGCTCTCCCGTGCCCACTCCCGTTCTCCCGTTGCTCTCCCGGGAATGCCCTCTCCCGGGAATGCTCCCATTCTCCTGTCGCTCTCCCAGGAATGCCCTATCCCGTGCCCGCTCCCGTTCTCCCGTCGCTCTCCCGGGAATGCCCTCTCCCGTGCCCGCTCCCGTTCTCCCATGGCTCTCCCGTGCCCGCTCCCGTTCTCCCGTCGCTCTCCCGGGAATGCCCTCTCCCGTGCCCGCTCCCGTTCTCCCATGGCTCTCCCGTGCCCGCTCCCGTTCTCCCGTCG
>NW_016690696.1:7302-8299 GCF_001604755.1 Lepidothrix coronata
GGGATTCTGCCCACCCAAATCCCGGGATTCCGCCCACCCAATTCCCGGGATTCCGCCCACCCAAATCCCGGGATTCCGCCCACCCAAATCCCGGGATTCCGCCCACCCACCTTGCCAGCTCGCGGCGTTCGTGGCGTAGGAACCTGGGCAGGACAGAGAAAAAAGGGAATTTCAGCTCCCAAAGCCCCAAATCCCGACGGGAAAAGGGGGCGGGAGCCTGGGCAGGGAACGGGAAAGGGGCAGGAAAAAGGGGGGAAGCCAAGGGGGTCCCCCGAGCTCACCCTGCGTGTTGGTGGTCCCGGCGCTCCAGGTGCCGTATCCTGGGAAAAGAGCGGAGCCGTGAGCGGGGGGAGGGGTCGTTCCTTCCCTTCCCGACCCCAATCCCAACAAAGCCCCCAATTCCAGCCCCAATCCCACGCTGGGAAACGCCCCAACCTAAAGGTGGAGGGGATGTTCCGGAAGGGAAACCAGGATTCCGTGGATTCCAGGGAATGACGGAGTCACGCCGGGATAAACCCTCCCAGGCGCTGGGGAAGGGAGGTTCCCAGTGGGATACGGCAGCAGGAGCCGCCTTTTCCCTTGGGAATATCGGGGATCCCGGCGGGTGATCCCAGCTGGATGAAACACTCCGAGCTCCCGGAGCTTCCCAGCGCTAATTAAGAGCTTTGTGTTAACGAGGCGCCTTCGATCCGCTCTCTCCAGGACCGGCAGCAAGGGAAGCTCCTTTCCAGGGGGGAGAAACAGGGAAGGGCCAGGACAGGCAGGAGATCCCACCAAGATCCACAGGAGATGCCACCAGGATACACAGGAGATCCCACCAGGATCCACAGGAGATCCCACCAGGATCCATAGATCCCACCAGGATCCACAGATCCCACCAGGATCCACAGGAGATCCCACCAGGATCCAAAGATCCCACCAGGATCCACAGATCCCACCAGGATCCACAGGAGATCCCACCAGGATCCAAAGATCCCACCAGGACACACAGGAGATC
>NW_016690696.1:13682-16514 GCF_001604755.1 Lepidothrix coronata
CAGGAGATCCCACCAAGATCCACAGGAGATGCCACCAGGATACACAGGAGATCCCACCAGGATCCACAGGAGATCCCACCAGGATCCAAAGATCCCACCAGGATCCACAGATCCCCCCAGGACACACATTCCCAGACAATTCCCCCTCCCACCGTCGGCGTGGGGAGGTTGTTCCCCGTCCAGCTCCCCTTTCCCTCGGGATGGGCTTTTCCAGATGCCGGGATGGGCTTTTCCAGCCGTTCCTCGGCCTCCTGGGGAGGGATCAGGCCGTGGAATTCCGGCCGGAGCTCGGCTCCATCCTCCACATGGATTCAAATCCATGATCTCCAGTGATCCTGAGCCCTGGCTGGAATCAGGGATTTTGGGATCATCCCAAAAGCGGGGAAGGGAAGTGATGCCAAGGCAGGGAAAGGTTTTTCCAGGCAGGTCCCTCCAACCAGGGGCAGCTCCGCGTTTCCAACCCATCCCAGCTCCCCCCCCTTCCAGCTTTAAGCCATTTCCAAGAAAACCTTGGGAATGTTGATCCAGGAGGCAAAACCAGCCCGGTCCTGCCCGGAACCTCCAGGAAAAGAGAGGCTGCTCGTCCCGAATTCCAGCCCAAAGGAATCCCGGCTCTCCGTCCCTCGGGATTCTCCCGGATAAAGCTCCTTGGTTTTATGTCCCGGGGTGTTTCCCGAGCCGTTATCCCGCTCTTCCCAGGGACAGAGATGTGGGATAACAACCACCTCGGGCCCACGCTAATTAACGGCTCCATGACTAATTGTGGAACCAAATATTCCAGAAACGTCCCCACGAGGGAAAACTCTCGGAGCGAATCCTCGTCGCCCTCTCTCTCGGGATAAAACCCACGGAATTAAGAGCAAAGCAGGGGGAAAAAACCAACATGGAAAGGAGCCAGTGGTGAATTTTACGGAGCTGAGCGTGCCCTGGGTGACGATTCCTGATTTCCAGGCAGGAGTTTCTCCAGGGAGAAGAGTTCGCCCTCTGGGAAGGAGGAATTATTTCAATTAAATCAATACATCGCCCGCAAGGCTGGGGGGTTAAACAGGCTCCAAACCCTCAACAGGCACGGAATTCAAACCACCAAGGCTGCTTTTCCCACTCCCATAGCCTTTAAAAAACCCCAAATAACCCCAAACTCGCAGAATTCCTTCGGTTTTATGCCGTAAACCAGCAAAAATCCACGATAAAACCCCTCCGTGGAGTTTGCTCCGTTCCCAGTCCCGCGAGGCAAAGGGAAGATCCCTCATTAAGCAGCTCGTTAATTCCACGAATCCAACGGAATCTTTCTCGGGAATAACTCGGAGGTGCCCGAACTTTTCCAAGTTGTTCCTCCAGACTCGCTCGGCAAAGAGCCCCCAGGCTGATTTAACACTCAGTTAAGGGGATTTTAATTCGGTTTTTATTCCCAAAGAACAGCGAAGACGCCGGAAAAGGATTTAAAAACTTGATGGAGGAGATGCCGGAGCTCAGATTCCCACCTTGGCCACGGGCTGTATCCATGAATTCCGAAGGATCTCTGTCCACAGGCTGTATCCATGAATTCCAAAGGATCTCTGTCCACGGGTTGTATCCATGAATTCTGAAGGATCTCTGTCTACAGACTGTATCCATGAATTCCAAAGGATCTCTGTCCACGGGTTTTATCCACGAATTCTGAAGGATCTCTGTCCATGGGTTGTATCCATGAATTCCGAAGGATCCCTGCAGGACGTGGAGGGATGAGGGAAGGCCAGGAAGGAGCTGGATTAGTTATAAATCCCGCTGCAATCCCGATTAGGGGATAAAACCCTGGGAAGTGCCGTCAGCAGGGAAGGAAAAACTGTCCTCGTGGGATCTTTGCGTCCGTAATTTGAAGGAAAATTCATCCACCTGGAATCTTTTGTGCCCGTGAATGCGGGTACAAGCGAAGGGAGGGATGAATCCAGGCGGGAAGAGGATCCAGGCTCTGGGATGCCGCCGGATCAGACCTGGATGCCGCCCTCTGACATCCAAATAAACTCCATCCAGGGGCTTTAAATGACCGATATCCAGCTGTTAAACTCCCTCTTTGGTGCCTTGCTTCCAATTCCCACCTCTGCATCCTCGATTTTGGTTTAAAGGGACGTTAAATCCCGGCGGAATCCGCAGATCCCGGTGACGCCAAGGAAGTCGACACCCTTTTGGTGGAGGAGGCCGGGATTTTCCCCTCAGAAATCCCTTCCCCGGGCCAGGCAACGAGGCTGAAGAGCCTCAACAGCCTTTTGGTGCTGCTGCAATCCCGGATGGGATTCCAGAGGGATCCCACCCGCTCCCTGGTGCTTCCACTGACAATTCCTTGCTGGATGTTGTTGCACCGGGGATGAGGAAACACCTCGGGGGGCAAAGACAACCCCGGGGGGGATCCAGGGAAGGGGATCTGAGGCGGGGGTGGGAATCCGGAGATCCACAGGGGATTTCGGGGGAGATCCAAGGAGGGGGAATCCAGAGGGAGACCTGATGGGGGGATCCAAGCAGGATCCGAGTGGGAGGATCCGGGAGGGGGGACCCATGAGGGGAGTGGGAGCTCCCTGAGGAGGGGACGGGTCTCCCTGAGGAGGAGACGCGGGACCCCCCTGAGGAGGGGACGCGACCAAGCTGAGGAGGGAATGGGACCCCCTGAGGGGGCCATGGGACCCCCCTGAGGAAGGTACAGGACTCTCGGGGTTCGCAACCAGCGGGACCGGGAAGGAGAGGGGGAAACTGAGGCGCACGCGGCGGGGGCGGGGCCGCGGCCGCCATTTTGTGTCGTCTTCAGAAATGGGACCGGCGCCATTTCCGCCCCCCCCCCCCGCGCTCCCCTCAGGGAACAGC
>NW_016690696.1:19861-22094 GCF_001604755.1 Lepidothrix coronata
CAATGTCCCTCCATCTCCATCCCCTCACAGTGACAATGTCCCTCCATCCCCTCACAGTGACAATGTCCCTCCATCTCCATCCCCTCACAGTCACAATGTCCCTCCATCCCCTCACAGTGACAATGTCCCTCATCCCCATCCCCTCACAGTGACAATGTCCCTCCATCCCCTCACAGTGACAATGTCCCTCCATCCCCTCACAGTGACAATGTCCCTCATCCCCATCCCCTCACAGTGACAATGTCCCTCCATCCCCTCACAGTGACAATGTCCCTCCATCCCCTCACAGTGACAATGTCCCTCCATCCCCATCCCCTCACAGTGACAATGTCCCTCATCCCCTCACAGTGACAATGTCCCTCATCCCCTCACAGTGACAATGTCCCTCATCCCCATCCCCTCACAGTGACAATGTCCCTCATCTCCATCCCCTCTCCCTGACAATGTCCCTCCATCCCCATCCCCATCCCCTCACCCTGACAATGTCCTCCACCCTCTCACAATGTCCCCCATCCCCTCACAGTCACAATGTCCTCCACCCTCTCACAATGTCCCCCATCCCCTCACAACGTCCCCAGTTCCCATCCCCTCCCAGCAATGGGATCCTCCATCCCCATCCCAGCTTTCCAGCAGCTTTTTCCTCAACGTTTGCCCAAAAAACCCAATTAAAACACCTTCAAACGAAGCAGCGGCTGCGGGAAGTGGGTGAGGAGGTCCAGGCTGGGCCTCAGCTTGTCCAGAACCACCCCGTGGTTTTCCTCCAGCTCCACATCCTTTTCCAGCCCCGTTGGAGTGACCTGGCCCTTGGAAGGTGTCCCTGCCCATGGCAGGGGTGGAATGGGATGAGCTTTAAGGTCCCTTCCCACCACGGAAACCGATTCCCTCATTTCTCCCTCGTCTCCGGAAGGAGAATCCACAACTCCAGCTCGTGGCAGCTCCAACCACGGAGATGGAAACGCAGGGAAGCCGAACGACCCAGGCCACGGAAACGCGGGATTGTGGAGCGGCTCCGACCTCTCCCAGGCTTTCCTGGGACACCAGGAATTCAGGCAGAGCCGCGGATAAACTCGGGATAAGTCCTTTTTTATCTCCACCCACCGACACATCGACCCGGAAAATGAAACCGTTTTACAAACAACACGACGCCAACACCACTGAACGCTTCGCTCCGCGGGAAAAGGGCCGGGAAAACATCGGGAATGGGGCCGTTACAGTCACGGGGAGTCACGGAGGACCTGGAGGAAACCCCCTGGAACCGAAGCGCTGCCGTTCCCAGGCAGCCGGGCCGAGGGCGCGGCTCTGATCCGCACGGACACGCTCCCGTTCCCGGGGGAAGAGGCTCCGGAGCAGCTCCGGCTTCCACGCATGCTCCAAAGGAAAAAATCTCCTACAAAGCCACCTAAAAAACAGAGACCGCACGAAACTAGCGACTAAACGTGGAGATTCCGTAAAAAAAATTCCTCCAGTTCTCCCAAAAAAACCCCCCAAAACCAAACAAACAAAAAAATCACTTCCCAGGGAAGAGGCTCCCCCTCACTTTCCAGGGAAGAGGCTCCCCCGGCTACGCGGGATCGGCGGGACGAGAACGGAAAACATTCACGGACACGGCGGGATCCGGAACATCCGGCGGGATCCGGAACATCCAACACACACGTCGGGTCCTTCCCCCGGGGGCGGGTTCATTCCACGGCCTCGGGGCCTTCCTCGCTTCCCTCCTCCTCCTCCTCCTCCTGCTGCTCCGGCTGCTGCGGCTGCTGCTCCCCTTCCCCCGGGAGAGCTCCCTCTGGATCCTCTGGATTCGGGGAGTTCTGCTCCGGCTCTGTCTGTGCCCGGCGCTCCCGCTCTGTCTCTGTCCCCTCTTTTTTGGGATTCTCCTCTCCCTCCCCCTCTTTTTCGGGATTCTCCTCCGGATCCTTGCTTTCCTGCTCCACGTTCCGCTCCTCGGGGTTTTCCTCCTCCGGGTTCTCCTCCTCCTCCTCCTCCGGGTTCTCCTCCTCGTCCTTGTTCTCCTCCTCGGCTCCTCCCTCGGCTCCTTCCTCGGCGTTCCCGCCGCCGGCTCCTCCTTCCCCTTCCTCGTGCTCCTCCTTCTCCTCCGGATCATCCGTGAAGGGATTCTCGCCCTGGGAAGGGGAGACAAACATTCGTCTGCCGGGAGTTCAGGGATTCACACCTCCCACGGGAACCGGGAAATGAGCAGCTCCCGCAGCAGCTGCTGCCTCCGGAACGCGGATCC
>NW_016690696.1:23872-26673 GCF_001604755.1 Lepidothrix coronata
CGGGGGGAAAAAGGTTCTGGGGACACAAATCCAGGAAAATAAAGTGAAGATTCCATGGGAAAAAGGTTCTAGGGACACAAATCCAGGAAAAGTGACTGAAAATTCCTTGGGAAAAAGGTTCTGGGGACACAAATCCAGCAAAATTAAGCGAAGTTTCCATGGGAAAAAGGTTTTGGGGACACAAATGCATGAAAATTAAGCAAAGATTTTGTAGGAAAAAGGTTCTGGGGGGACAAATCCATGAAAATTAATTGATGATTTTGTGGAAAAAGGTTCTGGGGACACAAATCCATGAGAATTAACTGAAGATTTTGTGGGAAAAAGGTTCTGGGGACACAAATCCAGGAAAATTAACAGAAGATTCTGGGGGAAAAATGATCTGGGGACTCAAATCCCTCAAAATTCCCGGGAGATTCCCTGGTTGAAGCTCCCAGAGCCACAGGCCCAGCCCAGCCCGGGGCAGGGGCTGAGGAGAAGCTCCCCTGGGATTTGGGAAGCCCCTGGATGGGCCCCCCCTGGGATTTGGGAAGCCCCTGGATCGGCTCTCCTGGGATTTGGGAAGCCCCTGGATTGGCTCTCCCAGGATTTGGGAGCCCCTGGATCGGCTCTCCTGGGATTTGGGAATGCCCTAGATTGGCTTTCCTGGGATTTAGGAATGCCCTGGATGGGCTCTCCCAGGATTTGGGAAGCCCCAGATCGGCTCTCCCAGGATTTGGGAAGCCCCAAATTGGCTCTCCCAGGATTTGGGAAGCCCCTGGATGGGCCCCCCCGGGATTTGGGAATCCCCAGATCAGCTCTCCTGGGATTTGGGAAGCCCCTGGCTCGGCTCTCCTGGGATTTGGGAATCCCTGGATCGGCTCTCCCAGGATTTGGGAAGCCCCAAATTGGCTCTCCCGGGATTTGGGAAGCCCCTGGATTGGCTCTCCTGGGATTTGGGAATCCCCCGTATGGGCCCCCCTGGGATTTGGGAAGCCCCAGATCGGCTCTCCCGGGATTTGGGAATGCCCTGGATTGGCTTTCCCGGGATTTGGGAATGCCCTGGATGTGCCCCCCCCGGGATTTGGGAAGCCCCTGGCTCATCCCCCCGGGATTTGGGAAGCCCCTGGCTCATCCCCCCGGGATTTGGGAATCCCTGGTTCGGCTCTCCCGGGATTTGGGAAGCCCCTGGATGTGCCCCCCCGGGATTTGGGAAGCCCCTGGCTCATCCCCCCGGGATTTGGGAAGGCCCTGGTTCATCCCCCCGGGATTTGGGAAGCCCCTGGCTCATCCNACTGAAAATTCCTTGGGAAAAAGGTTCTGGGGACACAAATCCAGGAAAAGTGACTGAAAATTCCTTGGGAAAAAGGTTCTGGGGACACAAATCCATAAAAATTAACAGAAGATTCTGTGGGAAAAATGATCTGGGGACTGAAATCCCTCAAAATTCCCGGGAGATTCCCTGGTTGAAGCTCCCAGAGCCACAGGCCCAGCCCAGCCCGGGGCAGGGGCTGAGGAGAAGCTCTCCTGGGATTTGGGAAGCCCCTGGATTGGTTCTCCTGGGATTTGGGAAGCCCCTGGATTGGTTCTCCTGGGATTTAGGAATGCCCTGGATTGGTTCTCCTGGGATTTGGGAGCCCCTGGATTGGCTCTCCTGGGATTTGGGAAGCCCCAGGATCATCCCCCCTGGGATTTGGGAAGCCCCTGGCTTGACTCTCCCGGGATTTGGGAAGCCCCTGGATCGGTTCTCCCAGGATTTGGGAATCCCCTGGATCGGTTCTCCCAGGATTTGGGAATACCCGGGACCGGCTCTCCCAGGATTTGGGAAGCCCCTGGATTGGTTCTCCCAGGACTGGGGAAGCCCCTGGATCATCTCTCCCAGGATTTGGGAAACCCCAAATTGGCTCTCCCCGGATTTGGGAAGCCCCTGGATGGGCCCCCCCGGGATTTGGGAAGCCCCAGATTGGCTCTCCTGGGATTTGGGAAGCCCCTGACTCGGCTCTCCCAGGATTTGGGAAGCCCCAGATCAGCTCTCCCGGGATTTGGGAATCCCCGGATCAGCTCTCCTGGGATTTGGGAATCCCCAGATCGGCTCTCCCAAGATTTGGGAATGCCCTGGATTGGCTCTCCCGGGATTTGGGAAGCCCCTGACTCGGCTCTCCCAGGATTTGGGAATCCCCAGATCAGCTCTCCCGGGATTTGGGAATCCCCAGATCGGCTCTCCCAAGATTTGGGAATGCCCTGGATTGGCTCTCCCGGCATTTGGGAATCCCCCAAATGGGCCCCCTTGGGATTTGGGAATCCCTGGCTCGGCTCTCCCAGGATTTGGGAAGCCCCTGGATGTGCCCCCCCCGGGATTTGGGAAGCCCCTGGATCATCCCCCCGGGATTTGGGAAGCCCCTAGATCGGCTCTCCCGGGATTTGAGAATCCCCAGATCGGCTCTCCTGGGATTTGGGAATGCCCTGGATTGGCTCTCCCAGGATTTGGGAATCCCCCGCATGGGCCCCCCTGGGATTTGGGAAGCCCCAGATCGGCTCTCCCGGGATTTGGGAATGCCCTGGATTGGCTTTCCCGGGATTTGGGAAGCCCCTGGATGTGCCCCCCCGGGATTTGGGAAGCCCCTGGATCATCCCCCCGGGATTTGGGAAGGCCCTGGATGTGCCCCCCCCGGGATTTGGGAAGCCCCTGGATGTGCCCCCCCGGGATTTGGGAAGGCCCTGGCTCATCCCCCCGGGATTTGGGAAGCCCCTGGATGTGCCCCCCCCGGATTTGGGAAGCCCCTGGCTCATCCCCCCGGGATTTGGGAATCCCTGGCCGGCGCCAT
>NW_016690697.1:0-1235 GCF_001604755.1 Lepidothrix coronata
GTGTCACACCGCTCTATCACCCTGCTCTATCACTCCACTCTATCACACAGCTCCATCATAACCCCGCTCTATCACACGCTGTCACACCCCTGTGTCACACCGCTCTATCACCCCGCTCTATCACTCCACTCTATCACACAGCTCCATCATAACCCCGCTCTATCACACCCCTCTATCACTCCGCTATCACACCCCTGTCACACCCCTGTCACACCCCTGTATCACACCGCTGTCACACCGCTGTCACACCTCTGTGTCACACACTATCACACTCCTGTCAGTCCGCTCTATCACACCCCTGTGTCACACCCCTGTCACTCTGCTATCACACCACTGTCACACCGCTCTATCACACTGCTCTATCACACGCTGTCACACCCCTGTCACACCCCTGTATCACACCCCTGTCACACTGCTGTGTCTGTCACACCGCTCTATCACACCTCTGTCTCACCCCTCTGTTACACTGCTCTATCACACCCCTGTGTCACTCCGCTCTATCACCCCGCTGTCACTCTGCTATCACACCCCTGTCACACCCCTGTCACTCCGCTCTATCACAGTGCTCTATCACCCCGCTGTCACTCCGCTATCACACCTCTCTCACACTGCTCTATTACACCCCTGTGTCACACTACTGTGTCACACCGCTCTATCACCCCGCTCTATCACTCCGCTATCACACCCCTGTCACACTGCTGTGTCTGTCACACTGCTCTATCACACTGCTCTATCACACACTGTCACACCCCTGTCACACCCCTGTATCACACTGCTGTCACACCGCTGTGACTGTCACACTGCTCTATCACACCTCTGTCTCACCCCTCTGTTACACTGCTCTATCACACTCCTGTGTCACTCCGCTCTATCACCCCGCTGTCACTCTGCTATCACACCCCTGTCACACCCCTGTGTCACACCCCTGTCACATCCCTGTGTCACCCCGCTGTCACTCCACTATCACACCCGTCACACCGCTCTATCACACCCCTGTGTCACACCCCTGTCACACTGCTCTATCACACTCCTGTCACACCCGTGTGTCACACGCTATCACACCTCTGTCACTCCGCTGTCACCCCGCTCTATCACCCCGCTCTATCACACCCCTATCACACCGCTCTATCACTCCGCTATCACACCCCTGTCACACTGCTGTGACACTGCTGTGTCTGTCACACCCCTGTCACACTGCTCTATCACACTGCTCTATCACACTGCTCTATCACACT
>NW_016690697.1:2225-3818 GCF_001604755.1 Lepidothrix coronata
TGTCACCCCGCTGTCACTCCACTATCACACCCGTCACACCGCTCTATCACATCCCTGTGTCACTCCGCTGTCACACTGCTCTATCACCCTGCTCTATCACTCCACTCTATCACACAGCTCCATCATAACCCCGCTCTATCACACCCCTCTATCACTCCACTATCACACCCCTGTCACACCCCTGTCACACCCCTGTATCACACCGCTGTCACACCCCTGTCACACTGCTGTGTCTGTCACACCCCTGTCACACTGCTCTATCACACTGCTCTATCACACTGCTCTATCACACCCCTGTGTCACTCCGCTCTATCACCCCGCTGTCACTCTGCTATCACACCCCTGTCACACCCCCTCACTCCGCTCTATCACAGCGCTCTATCACACTCCTGTCACATTGCTCTATCACACGCTGTCACACCCCTGTCACACCCCTGTATCACACCCCTGTGTCACACCCCTGTGTCACTCTGCTCTATCACACCGCTCTATCACCCTGCTATCACCCCACTCTATCACCCCACTCTGTCACCCTGCTCTATCACACCCCGCTCTATCACTCCGCTATCGCACCCCTGTCACACTGCTGTGTCTGTCACACTGCTCTATCCCACCGCTGTCACACACTGTCACTCCGCTGTCACACTGCTGTGCCTCACTCCACTCTATCACTCTGCTCTATCAAAACACTCTATCATCACCCTGCTCTATCACACCCCTGTGTCACACCCCTGTCACACTGCTCTATCACACTCCTGTCACACCCGTGTGTCACACGCTATCACACCCCTGTCACTCCGCTGTCACCCCGCTCTATCACCCCGCTCTATCAAACCCCTCTCACACCGCTCTATCACTCCGCTATCACACCCCTGTCACACCCCTGTCACACCACTGTCACACTGCTCTATCACACCGCTGTCACACCTATGTGTCTGTCACACCGCTGTCACACTGCTCTATCACACTGCTCTATCACACGCTGTCACACCCCTGTCACACCCCTGTATCACACCGCTGTGTCTGTCACACCCCTCTATCACACCTCTGTCACACTCCTGTCACTCCACTCTATCACCCCGCTGTCACTCCGCTATCACACCCCTGTCACACCACTCTATCACTCCGCTCTATCATCACATCGCCCTGTCACACCCCTGTGTCACACCTCTATCACACCCCTATCACACTGCTGTGTCTGTCACACCGCTCTGTCACACCCCTGTGTCACACCCCTGTCTCTCCTCTGTCACACCTCTGTCTCATACCCCTCACACGCTATCACACCCCTGTCACACCCCTGTGTCACCCCACTGTCACTCCACTATCACACCCGTCACACCGCTCTATCACATCCCTGTGTCACTCCGCTGTCATACTGCTCTGTCACACTGCTCTATCACACTGCTGTGGCACACCTCTGTGTCACACTGCTCTGTCACACTGCTCTATCACACTGCTCTATCACACGCTGTCACACCGCTGCCACACGCTGTCACACCTCTGTGTCTGTCACTCCGCTGTCACACTGCTCTATCACATTGCTCTATCACACTGCTCTATCACACTGCTCTATCACACCGCTATCACACC
>NW_016690697.1:7661-9815 GCF_001604755.1 Lepidothrix coronata
TGGGGACCAGGAATTGGGGGGTGGGACTGGGAGGAGGGGGACTGGGAATGGGAGGAGGGGGGACTGGGAATTGGGGACCAGGAATTGGGGGGTGGGACTGGGAGGAGGGGGACTGGGAATGGGAGGAGGGGGGACTGGGAATTGGGGACCAGGAATGCGGGGGTGGGACTGGGAGTGGGGGGCAGGAAAAGCAGCCCAACTGGGGCCAGGCCCCCCTTTTCCATCCCTCCTTTTCCATCCCTCCCTTTCCCACTCCCAGATCTACGCCCTGAACCGGGTGATGACGGAGCTGGAGCAGCAGCAGTTTGACTCGTTCTGCAAACAGATGCAGGGAGGGGGGGAGTGACCCCCCGGGACCCCCCTCCCCTTTTGTACCCCCCTATTTATTCCCCCGTCTCCGTTTTGTACCAATAAAACTGGGCTGTTCTGCCGCTCCTGCATCCGGGGGCTCCAGGGATTGGGGGAGGCCTTATCCCAGCACTCCAGTTCCCTGCCTCGGGAAGGGTCCTGCCCTGACCCCGTTCTGACCTTCCCAGCCAAGGGAAGGGTCCTGCCACACTCCTATCCTGGCATTCCAATTCCCTGCCCAGGGACGGGTCCTGTTCTGACTCCATCCTGTCATCCCTGCCCCAGCCCCCCATCCCAACATTCCCTGCCCAGGGAAGGGTCCCATTCCGGCCCCATCCCAACATTCCATGCCCTGCTCCCATCCCAACACTCCTGCCCCGACGCCATCCCAACATTCCCTGCCCAGGGAAGGGTCCTGCCCTGATCCCATCCCAACATTCCTGCCCAGGTCTCATCCCAACATTCCCAGCTGAGGGGAAGGTTCCTGACCCAGCCCCATCCTGACATTCTCTGTCAAGGGAAAAGGTCTTGTCCTGATCCCATCCCAGTATTCCCAATGAGAGAAGGGTCCTATCCTGGCCTCATCCTGATATTCCCCGCACTGGCACCATCCCAAAATTCCCTGCACTGGCCCCATCCCAACATTCCCTGCTCTGGCCCCACCCTGACATTCCTGCCCTGGCCCCATCCCAATATTCCCTGCCCAGGGAAGGGTCCTGCCCCAGCCCCATCCCAGCATTCCCTGCCCAGGAAAAGGTCCTGCCCCAGCCCCATCCCAGCATTCCCAGCTAAGGGGAAGGGTCCTGCCCCAGCCCTATCCCGACATTCCCTTCCCTGCCCTCATCCCAGCATTCCCTGCCCAGGAAAAGGTCCTGTCCTGGTCCCATCCCAACATTCCGTGCCCAGGGAAGGGTCTTGTCCTGACTCCATCTTGTCATTCCTGCCCTGGCCCCATCCCAACATTCCCAGCTGAAAGGAAGGTTCCTGCCCTCCCAGAGCCGGGGTTTTCCTAGGATTTCTCCCGGAGGACCCCTCTCACAGCTGCTGGATCCTCCCAGGGGATCCCAAGTGTTTCTCCAGCTCCAGGTCCGACCTTCGCTTCCTTCCTCCTCCCACACCCTCCGGCAGCCTCCGGCTTTCCAGAGGCTTGGGATCAAATCCTGCTTCCCCCTTCCTCCCTTGGGATCAAATCCCACCTCCCTCTTTTCCCCAAAGGATTCAGAGTTCTCTTGTGGGGTCTGTCCCTAAATCCCCTATTTCCAAGGATTTGTGGGGGCAATCCCTAAGTTCCCTGTTTCCCAAGGATTTGGGAGTCTCTTGTGGGGTTGATCCCTAAATTCCCCGTTTCCCAAGGGTTTGGAGGTCTCCTGTGGAGTTTGATCCCTAAACTTCCCGTTTCCCCAGGGTTTGTGGGTCTCTTGTGGGGTTGATCCCTCAGATCAACCTTGTTTCCTCAGGGTTTGTGGGATCCTTGCGGGGGCAATCCCTGAACTCCCTGCTTCCAAAGCTTAGTGTGGGCAATCCCTAACTCCCCCTTTCCCAGAGGTTTGTGGAGCCTCTTGTGGGGTTGATCCCTAAAATGCTGTTTCCAAGGCTTTGTGGGGGCAATCCCCAACTCCCCCTTTCCCAGAGGTTTGTGGGGCTGATCCCTAAAATCCTATTTCCAAGGCTTCGTGGGGGCAATCCCCAACTCCCTCTTTCCCAGAGGTTTGTGGGGCTGATCCCTAAAATCCTATTTCCAAGGCTTCGTGGGGGCAATCCCCAACTCCCTCTTTCCCAGAGGTTTGTGGGGCTGATCCCTAAAAT
>NW_016690697.1:11458-13284 GCF_001604755.1 Lepidothrix coronata
TTTATCCCCCATTTCCTCCTGTTTTCCTTTTCCCCCCACCTTTGGGGGTGAAGCAGATCCCAGCCCCCAATTTGGCCACAGAGCCAAACCAACATGACTCCACTGTCCACCCCAGTTTTTCACCCTATTTCACCTCTTTTTTCCAGCAAAACTGCTGTGACCTCCCCTTTTTCTCCCTATTTCTCCTTTTTATCCCCCATTTCCTCCTGTTTTCCTTTTCCCCCCACGTATTAAGGCCGGAGCAGAGCCCAGCCCCTGGTTGGCCACAGAGGGAGTAAAGCTGTTCTGTCCCCCTTTTTCCCCATCTTTCCCTGTTTTCCAGAAAAAAACAGGGTGCCCCCCACTTCTCAACCCCCCTTTTCACCCCATTTCCCTCTTTTTCTCCCCATTTCTCCCTTTTTGACCCCATTTGCTCCTTTTCCCCCCACCTTTTGAGGGCGAAACAAATCCCAGCCCCCAGCTTGGCCACTGAGCCAAAACAGTGCAACCCCACTTTCCATCCCAGTTTTTTCACCCTATTTCACCTTTTTTCCAGCAAAACTGCTGTGACCTCCCCCTTTTCCCCCCATTTCTCCTTCTTATGCCCCATTTCCTCCCATTTTCCCGTTTTTCCCCCACCCACTGAGGCTGGAGCAGAGCCCACCCACCAGCCCGACCACACGGAGCAAACCAGGGTGACTTTCCACCTTGCTTTTTTTGTCTTATTTCCCCTTTTTTTCTCAGCAAAACCACCGTGACCTCCACTTCTTCTCTCCATTTCTCCCCTTTTGACCCCATTTCCCCATTTTTTACCCCCCTCTCCTCTTTTCCCCCCACCTTTTGAAGGCAAAACACATCCCAGCCCCCAGCTCGGCCACCGGCGCGACCCCGTTTTCCGTCCTGCTTTTTTGCCCTATTTCACCTTTTTTGTCCAAAAAACCACCGTGACCTCCCCCTTTTTCTCCCCATTTCCCCCTTTTTCGCCCTTTTCCGCCCTCCTGTGAGCCCCCAGGGCTGCCCTTACCGCTGGAGAAGAAGCAGAGCCGGGCGAACACGGCCAGGACGTAGGCGAGGGCCAGCAGCCCCCCCAGCACCCCCTGGGGCTGCAGCAGCAGGGCCGTGCCCAGCCCGAAGGTGGTAAAATCCGCAAAGTCATCCAGCTTGGCACCTGTGGGGCAGCGAGGGGCAGGTGCCAGGCGAGCCCCGGGCACGGGAGCCCCCCGGGGTGCCCCCCAAGGGGGCAAGGGGGTCACACTCACCCAGTGCCGAGCAGGCGTTGAGCTGCCGGGCCACGGCCCCGTCGGCCAAATCCAGCAGGAATCCCAGCAGGAGCAGCCAGCAGGAGAGCTGGTACTGCCTGGGGAGGGGGGACACGGCGGGAAACCCACTTTGCAGCCCCCTTTTCACCCCATTTCCCCTTTTTCTTTTGCCCCTTTCCCCCCCTCCACCTATGGAGGGTGACGCCAGAGCCCGACCACCAGCTTGGGCACAGAGTAAAAGTGGGGTGACCCCTCTTTGCAACCCACCTTTTCACTCTATTTCACCCCTTTTTGACCCCATTTCCCCTCTTTTTACCCCATTTACCCCTTTTACCCCTTTTTTCCCCCCAATTTCCCCCCTTTTTCACTCATTTCCCACTTTTTCCCCCCATTTTCCCTTCTCCCCCACCTGTTCAGGCAGGAGGAGAGCCTCCCTACCAGGTTGGGCACAGAGCAAAACTGGAGTGGCCCCCAATTTTTCACTCTATTCCTCCTTTTTTTACACCCCATTTCCCCCCTTTTTTACCCTATTTCCCCCTTTTTCACCCAATTTCTCCCCTTTTGACCCAATTTCCCCCTTTTTTACCC
>NW_016690697.1:15579-17134 GCF_001604755.1 Lepidothrix coronata
TTCCATCCCATTTCCCCTTTTCCTCCTCATTTCCCCTTTCTTCCACTCCATTCTCCCTTTTTCCACCTCATTCCCCTTCTTCCACCCCATTTCCCCCTTTTCCCTCTTTCCCCCTTTCCCACCCCATTCCCCCTTTTCCATCCCATTTCCCCTTTTCCTCCTCATTTCCCCTTTCTTCCACTCCATTCTCCCTTTTTCCACTTCATTCCTCTTTTTCCACCCCACGCCTCCTTTTCCACCCCATTTCCTTCTTTTTCACCCCTTTCTGCCCCTTTCCACAGCCTTTCCCCCTTTTCCCTCCCTTCCCTCCCTTTTTCCACCCCCTTTCCCACCCCATTCCCCCTTTTCCCCCTCCACCAATCCCGCAGCAGCCGGAGCCTCCCAAGCCCCGATGCTCCCCCGCTTCCCAACTCCCCTTTTCCCCCTTTCCCCCCCCTTTTTCCCCTTTTCCCGCACCTGTTGACGCTGCAGAGGATGGAGGAGAGCCCTGCCAGCAGGTTGGCCACGGAGAGCCCGTTGGCGGCGTTTTTCCTCAGGAATTCCAGCGCCCGCTCCCGCCCCTCCCGCTCGCTCAGCACCAGCTTTTTGGTGGCCTGGAAAACACCTACAACCCCCCCCCGCGTGTTCCAACCAAAAGAGAGGCTTCAGCCCCCCCCAAAACAAACCAACTCAGTGCCTGGGCTTCCCCCTCCTCAAACCAAAATCCCCCAAAAAGAAGCAGAGGGGGGGAGGGGGGATTTATTTGGTGCTGCCCTCCCCCAAAAAAATGGGAGGAAAGAGGCCAAAAAAAAAGAAAAAGCGAAGAAACCGAGCAAAGAACGGCGAAAAAAATGAATGAAACGAAGGAAATTAAGCCAAACCCAAGCTTAGACTAAAAGCCAACCCCGGTTTTAAGCTCTGTATGGATCTTAAATACCTATCGGGCTAAGCTTTAGGGAAAGAATTTAAGGGTCCTGTGCTGTGCCCCCCGCCTTTGCCGTGTCCCAAAGCCAGGAAGATCCTTCATCTGAAAGAAAACAGCACGTCAGAGCAAAACAACCCCCCCCAGCCCCTCCGAGACCCTCCGAGACCACTCAGAGACTCTTGGAACTCCTTAGAGCCCCTTCAGAGACCCCTCAGAGCCTCTTAGAACCCCTTGGAACCCCTTAGAGCCCCCTCAGAGACCCCTCAGAGCCCCTTGGAACCCTTTAGAGCCCCCTCAGAGCTCCTCAGAGCCTCTTAGAGCCCCTTGGAACCCCTTAGAGCCCCCTCGGAGCTCCTCCGAGACCCCTCAGAGTCCCTCAGAGCCTCTTAGAGTCCCTCAGAGACCACTCAGAGACCCCTCAGAGCCCCTTAAAGCCCCTCAAAACCTCCTCAGAGCTCCTCAAAGACCCCTCAGAGCCCTTCTGAGCCCCCTTAGAGCCCCTCAGAGACCACTCAGAGACCTTTAGAGACGCTCAGAGCCCCTCTGAGCCCCCTCAGAGCCCCTCAGAGCCCCTTTAGAGCTCCTCAGAGCCCCCTCAGAGCCCCTTTAGAGCTCCTCAGAGCCCCCTCAGAGCCCCTTTAGAGCTCCTCA
>NW_016690697.1:19458-23921 GCF_001604755.1 Lepidothrix coronata
AGGGCACCCATCCCACACCCAGGGCACCCATCCCACACTCCAGCACCCATCCCACACCCAGGGCACCCATCCCACACCCAGGGCACCCATCCCACACTCCAGCACCCATCCCACACCCAGGGCACCCATCCCACACTCCAGCACCCACCCCACACCCAGGGCACCCATCCCACACTCCAGCACCCACCCCACACTCGTGGCTGGGCTCGCACAGCCCATCCCAGGATTGCACCACCCACGTCACGCTCACAGCACTCACATCCAGCTCACAGCACCCATATCCAGCTCACAGCACCCACATTCAGCTCACAGCACCCATACCAGGCTCACAGCACCCACATCATGCTTTGTATCACCCAGGGCAGTCTCACACACCCATCGCACACTCCAACACCCATCCCATGCCCACAGCACCAATCCCACACTCAGGGCACCCATCCCATGCCCACAGCACCCATCCCACACTCACACACCCACCCCACACTCCAGCACCCGTGCCAGGCTCTCACCACCCCTGCCACGCTCACAGGACATGTGCCAGGTCTGTACCACCCGTATCAGTCCCACAGCACCCGTGCCACGCTCATGGGACCCACAGCAGGCTCACAGCACCCACACCAATCCTGTGACACCCACATCAGTGCCATGGCACCCACACCAGCCCCCTGGCACTGCCACACCCCTGCCCCTGCCCCTGCTGCCACCCAGGGGTGTCCTCACCCAGCAGGCATCACCACCCAGTGCCGGCCCATCACCAGTCCCACTGGTGGCACCGAGGGGGTCACAGCTGGTGTCCCCCGTGCTGGGTGTCACCCCTGTCCCACTCCCGACCCCCGTGCTGGGTGTCACCCCTGTCCCACTCCCGACCCCCGTGCTGGGTGTCACCCATCGGGGCTCTGCTGGGTGGCCCCAGCCCGTGCAAAGGGTGTCCCGAGGTCGGGGGGTCTCGGCTCCCCCTGCCCGGAGCGAAGGGGCACGAGAGCGCCCGAGGGGCTGGGGGGGAGGCCCGGGGGGGCCGGGGCGGGCACCGGGGCCACCGCCGGGGGACAAAGGTCCGCGGGGACACTGTGACAAGGGGCCCATAAACTTATACAGCCCCGGGCAGGAATTTTCCACCCGGATCCCGCCGGGAATCGGGGGGTGCTGCGGCACCCACGGCCACCCGGCGGGGGGGGGACCCCAGGGTGCCCTGTCAGGGGGTCCCGGCATGCTGAGCAGGGTGGGGGGCCATGGGGTGCCCCGTGGGGGGGCCCTGGGGTGCTGGGTGGCATTGCAGGTCCCGGGGTGCCCTGTGGGGAGGTCCCGGAATGCTGGGAGAGGTTCGGGGCCCTGGGGTGCCCCATCAGGGGGTCCCGGGGTGCTGAGCAGGGTGGGGGAGATTTGAGGTGCCCCATCGGGGAGTCCCGGAATGCTGGGGGGGGTTGGGGAGTCCCGGGGTGCTGGGCGGGGTTGGGGGTCCCTGGGTTGCCCTGTCAGGGGGTCCCGGGGTGCTGGGCGGGGTTGGGGGTCCACGGGGTGCCCCATGGGGGAGTTCCAGAATGCTGGGAGAGGTTGGGGGTCCCTGGGTTGCCCTGTCAGGGGGTCCCGGGGTCCTAGGCGGGGTTGGGGGTCCACGGGGTGCCCCATGGGGGAGTTCCGGAATGCTGGGAGAGGTTTGGGGCCCTGGGGTGCCCCATCAGGGGGTCCCGGGGTGCTGAGCAAGGTGGGGGAGATCTGAGGTGCCCCACCTGGAGGTCCCGGAATGCTGGGGGGGGTTGGGGGTCCCTGGGTGCCCCGTGGGGGGTCCCTGGGGTGCTGGGCAGGGTGGGGGTCCCTGGGGTGCCGGTCACGGCGGGGTTGCCGCTCAAAGGGCTCTTTGTTCTCGGTCACGCGCCGGTGGTGGCGGTTGCGGAGCGACGGGAGGGACACGGGCACGGGCACCCGGCCCGGGGGCACCCGAGGGGGCCACACCGGGGCCTGGGGGCACCTCGGGGAGGGGCACAACCCCGGGGGGGGAGAGGACGTCACCGATGCCCATCACCGTGGCGTCGGGGCACGTGGGGGAGGCCCGTCCCTGTGTCCTCAGGGCACCCACGGCCGAGGCATCCGCGTGTCCTGGCGTGCCTCTGGCACCAGGGTGGCCGTGCCCGTGGCTTCAGGACACCTCGGAGTGCTTGTCCCTGTGGTGTCTGTGTGTCTGAGGGTGCCCATTCCTGTGGCATCTGGGTACCTGTAGGTGCCCACCCCTGTGGTGTCTGGGTGTCTCTGGGTGCCCATCCCTGTGGCATCAGGGCTGCACAGGGTAAACCATCCCTGTGATATCTGTGTGTCTGAGGGTGCCCATCCCTGTGGTGTCGTGATTGTGCAGGTTAAACCACCCCTGTGGCACCTCGGTGCCCAACCCTGTGGTGTCTGGGCACCCCTCAGTGTCTATCCCCACGGTGTCTGTGTGTCTGAGGATGCCCATCCCCGTGGCATCTTGGTTGTGCAGGTTAAACCATCCCCACGGCATCTGGGTACCCATCCCTGTGACACCATGGTGTCTCTGGCTGCCCATCCCTGTGGCATCTGGGCTGCACAGGGTAAACCATCCCTGTGGTGTCCGGGTGTCTGAGGGTGCCCATCCCTGTGGCATTGTGGCTGTGTAGGTTAAACCATCCCTGTGGCACCTGGGTACCCATCCCTTTGGTGTCTGGGTGTCTCTGGGTGCCCATCTCAGTGACATCGTGACCGTGTAGGTTAAACCACCCCTGTGGCACCTGGGTGCCCACCCCTGTGGTGTCTGGGCACCTCTCAGTGTCTCTTTCCACTCTGTCTGGGTGTCCGTGAGTGCCCATCCCCGAGGTATCCGGGCACCTCTGGGTGTTCCCAGTGCCATCCCCTGCCAGCAGTGCCCGCCCAGCACAGGACAGGCGGTGCAGGGTGTAATGGTTGTGGTTTATTTGCCCGGTGCCAGGTCGGGGGGTCAGTGACGATGACGCTGCCACGCTCAGTTGTCACTTATGGTCTGCAAGGGAGAGGCTGCTCAGGGTGGGGAACCCAACACCACCCTGGCACCCCTGTACCCTGACACACTGGCACCCCTGTACCCTGATACCCCAACACCCTGATACCCTGACACCCCAAAATCCTCATACCCCGACACACCGGCACCCTGACACCCCAACACCCCAATATCCCAACACCCTGACACCCCAATACTCCAACACCTTGGCACCTCTGCACCTCGACACCCTGGCATCCCAACACCCTGATACCCCAACACTCTGGCACCTCTGTACCCCAACACCCTTTTATCCCAACACTCTAACACCCTGGCACCCCAATACCCCAACACCCTGGCATCCCTGTACCCTGACACCCTGGCACCCTGGCACCCCAACACCCAGACACCTCAACACCCAGACACCCCAACACCCTGGCACCCCAACCCTCCAGCACTATGGCACCCAGCACCCTGGCACCCCGATAACCTGGTACCCCTTGCCTTGGCACCCCCAGTGCCCATCCCAGCATCCCAGAATCCTGGCACACTGACACCATGGCACCCTGGCACCCCAGTTCCCTGGCCCCCCAGAACCCAGTACCCTGGTACTCTGGCACCCCATGGCCCTGGTACCACGGTACCCTGACCCTCCCCTGGTCCCCACAGCCCTGGTACCCCGGCACCCCAGAGCTCTTTGTCCCCAGCTCCATGATGCCCAAGCACTCCAGTGCTGGAGCACCCTGGTACCCTGGTATCCCAGTTCCCTGGCACTCCCACACCCTGCTATCCCAATTCCCTGGCATTCTGCCATCCCAGTTCCCTGTCCCCCTGGCAGCCCAGTCCCTGGCAGGTGCCCCCGTGCCCACCTGTGCGATCCAGTCCTCGAAGGCGGACACTCGGGTGAACACCGTGGGCTTTTTCTCGGCGTTGCAGCCCAGGGAAGACACGAAGCTGGCGATGCCATGGACCTCCCACGTGCCATCCTCAGCCTGGCAGTTCAGGGGGCCCCCCGAGTCGCCCTGGGGTGCAGAGGGTGAGATCAGCACCAGGGGGGTCCCGGGCTGTCCCCCACACCTCGCCATGCCATTCCATGCTGTGCCATCCTATCCCATCCCATCCTATCCCATCCCATGCCATCCCATCCCATCCCATCCCATCCATCCCATCCCATCCCATCCCATGCAGGTACCCACATTGCATCCGGACTTCTCGGCGCCGCCGGCACAGATCATGGTGTCGCGGATGGCCAGGGGCCCCCACCAGTCGAGTTGGGTGCAGTGCTCGTGGTCCACCACCGGCAGCTCCGCCTGCTGCAGCTTGTCCGGCAGCGGCCCCCCGGCTGGGGGTGACACCATCAGGGGATCCATCCACGTCCATCCGTCCGTCCATCCAACATCCAACATCCATCCATCCAACATCCATCCATCCATCCACCCATCCACCCACCCATCCATCCATCCACCCATCCATCCATCCATCCAACATCCATCCATCCATC
>NW_016690697.1:25177-26619 GCF_001604755.1 Lepidothrix coronata
TTCCACCCACCTCCCCAGCCATCTCCCCAGCACCCAACCATCTCCCCCTCCCTCCCCCCTCCTCCCCAACCATCTCCCCACCATCCGACCATCTCCCCCTCCCTCCCCCCTCCTCCCCAGCCATCTCTCCACCATCCAACCATCTCCCCACCCCTTCCCCCTCCTCCCCAGCCATCTCCCCAGCACCCAGCCATCTCCCCGTCCCCCCGTGCTCACTGCTGGTCCTGCCCCAGCCGCTGATGACACAGGGGTACCCGTCGGGCAGGACGGAGCCGGCGGGCGGGAGCCGCCCCAGCTGCACCTCCGCCGAGAGCGCGGCCGGGCGCTGCAGCTTCAGCAGCGCGATGTCGTTGCTGCGCGGGGACACGGGGGGGAGGTCACCGGGAGGTCACCGCGGGGTCACCGGGGGGTCACGGTGTCCCCAGCCCCCCCCCTCCCAGGGGCCGGTGCTCACCCGCAGGCCGCGCAGAAGCTGAGCCACTTGGGGTGCACGAAGATGTCGTCGGAGTTGACGGGGATGGTCTGCTCGGACCCCTCCTCCGCGCTCATGTCGTACTCGCCCACCACCACCTGGTACGTGCGCGATTTCCTGCCGGGGACCGGCGGGTCGGGGGCGGCGGGGACCCCTCCGGCAGCCCCCCTGCACCCCGAAACCCCTCCTTGCACCCTAATCCCTCTCCACGAACCCACACTCCCTTCCATGAACCCAAAAACTCCTCCTCGCTCTCTGAACCCCCTCCCTGCACCTCGAACCCCTCCCTGCACCCCAACCCCCCTCCCTGCACTCAAAACCTCCTCCCTGCACCCAAAGCCCCTCTATGAACCCAAAACCTCTTCACTGTACCTAAAACCCCTTCACTGCATCCTGAAACCCCTCCCTTCACCCTGAACCATGTCCACGAACCCAAATCCCCCTCCATGAACCCCAACCCCCCTGCATGAACCCAAAACTTCATCCCTGCTCTCTAAGCCCCCTCCCTGCACCTCAAACCCCTCCCTGCATTCAAAACCCCTGCCACTGAACCCTAAACTTCCTCCAGGAACCCCAGCCCCTCTCTATGGACCCAAAACCTCCTCCTTGCACCCTAAAACCCCTCCCTGCACCCAAAACTCCCTCCCTGTACCCAAAACCTCCTCCTTGCACCCAAAACTCTGCCCTGCACCTGGAACCTTTCCATGAACCTAAAACCCTCTTGATGAACCCAAAACTCCTCCCTGCTCTCTGAACCCCCTCCCTGCACCCTAAGTCCCATTCTATGAACCCAAAGCCTCCCCCTGCATCTCTTCTGCACCCCCTTACACCCATCCCTGCACCCCACACCCTTCCTGCACCTCGGCACCCCCCTGCACCTTCTCCATGCCCCAACCCTGCACCCTCCACCCTCCACGCCACTTCTGCACCCCCCTGCACCTTCTCCATGCCCCAACCCTGCACCCTCCAC
>NW_016690698.1:0-2078 GCF_001604755.1 Lepidothrix coronata
CTGGGAAGGGCAGGGGAGGGAAATTTTAGGGATAAAATTCCCAAATTCCAACCTGGAGACCTCAGGGGAGGAATTTTTAGGGATAAAATCCTTTGGATTTTCACACGAGGACCCTCCTGGGAAGGGCAGGGGAGGGAAATTTTAGGGATAAAATTCCCAAATTCCAACGTGAGGACCCTCCTGGGGAGGTCAGAGGGGGCATTTTTAGGGATAAAATTCCCAAATTCCAATGTAAGGATCCTCCTGGGAAGGGCAGGGAGGGAAATTTTAGGGATAAAATTCCCAAATTCCCCCCCGAGGACCCTCCCCGTGAGGTTTTCCCTTTCTGGGGTGGATTTTTCCGGATCCCTCCGGATCCTTTCCCGGTTTTCCCTCCGTACCGGGTTGGCAAAGCCCCCATTCCCGGCTCTGATGCCCGGCATTTCCCAGCAGCGGGAACGTTTGGAAGTCCCAGGAGGGACTGCCTGGACTCCCCAATCCCGGGATTTGGCTCTTTCCCAGCTGACCCAAATTCCCGACTCCGATGGAATTCTGGGGATGGAATTCTGGGATGGAATTCTGGGATGGAATTCCGGGGGAATTTGGTTTTTTTTTTCCATGGATTCCCTGGGAGAAATGGCTCTGCTTTGTCCCCTCGGCTCTTCCCGGCCTTCCAGGATTCCCAAATCCCTGCCTTCCCGTAATTCACTGTTCCAGTATCCCTGTATTCCAGTATCCCTGTATCCCAATATCCCTGTATTCCAATATTTCAGTGTTCCAGTAGCCCTGCATTCCAATATCCCAGTACTCCTGGATTTCCAATGTCCCAGTATCCTTGTATCCCAATATCCCTGTATCCCAATATTCCAGTATCCCAGTATCCCAATATCCCTGTATCCCTGTATTCCACTATCCCTGTATCCCTGTATCCCTGTATTCCACTATCCCTGTATCCCTGTATTCCTGTATCCCAGTATTCCAATATCCCTGTATCCCTGTATCCCTGTATCCTTGTATTCCAATATCCCTGCATTCCAATATTCCAGTATCCCTGTATCCCAGTATCCCTGTATCCCTGTATTCCAATATCCCTGTATCCCAGTATCCTTGTATCCCTGTATCCCTGTATCCCAGTATCCCTGTATTCCTGTATCCCTGTATCCCTGTATTCCAATATCCCTGTATCCCAGTATCCCAGTATCCCTGTATCCCAGTATCCCTGTATTCCAGTATCCCTGTATCCCTGTATTCCAATATCCCTGTATCCCAACATCCCAGTATCCCTGTATTCCTGTATCCCTGTATTCCAGCATCCCAACATCCCTGCATTCCAACCCCGCTGTATTCCCGTTTTCCCGGGCCAATATCCCGAATACCGTAAATATCCTAAATACCGTAAATATCCTAAGTTTCCTAAAACCCCTTCACCTGTCCTAAATGTATCCTAAATATCCTGAATATATTCTCGAGATTCTCAAAGTAGTTAAAAATATTCTAATTAGCTGAATTATCTTAAATACCGTAAATATCCTAAAAAAAGCTTAAATATCCTAAATACCGTAAATACCCTAAAATGTCCTAAATACCCTAAAATGTCCTAAATACCGTAAATATCCTAAAAAGTCCTAAATGTATTAAATAGCCTAAATACCGTAAATATTCTAAAAATACCCTAAATAGCCTAAATACCGTAAATATCCTAAATACCGTAAATATCCTAAATACCGTAAATATCCTAAACACATCTTAAATATCCTAAAAAAATATTTTAACCGCCCTAATGATTTTAATTGCCCCCAGGAACGGGGTGAACGTGGAAGGGGCCACCCCCAAGCAGGTGGTGGATCTGATCCGGGCCAGGGAGAAGGAGCTGATCCCGATCCTAAATATCCCAAATCCCTTAAAAATATTTGAAATATCCCACATAGCTTGAAAATCTTCAAAGACTGTAAATATCTCAGGTGCCGTAAATATTCTCAATTTCCAAGCAATGTTTTGGACATCTTACATGTCCTAAATATCTTAGAAAGAGTATTTTAAATATTCCAATTGGCTGAAATGTTCTAAAAACACTTTAGAATCATAGAATCATAGAATCA
>NW_016690698.1:6576-7979 GCF_001604755.1 Lepidothrix coronata
AGTATCCCTGTATCCCAGTATCCCTGTATCCCTGTATCCCAGTATCCCTGTATCCCAGTATCCCTGTATCCCTGTATCCCAGTATCCCTGTATTCCAGTATCCCTGTATCCCAGTATCCCAATATCCCAGTATCCCTGTATCCCAGTATCCCTGTATCCCAGTATCCCTGTATCCCAGTATCCCTGTATCCCAATATCCCAGTATCCCTGTATCCCAGTATCCCAGTATCCCTGTATCCCTGTATCCCTGTATTCCAATATCCCTGTATTCCAGCATCCCAACATCCCTGCATTCCAACCCCGCTGTATTCCCGTTTTCCCGGGCCAATATCCCAAATACCGTAAATATCCCAAATACCGTAAATATCCTAAATACCGTAAATATCCTAAATTTCCTAAAACCCCTTCACCTGTCCTAAATGTATCCTGAATATCCTGAATATATTCTCGAGATTCTCAAAGTATTTAAAAATGTTCTAATTAGCTGAATTATCTTAAATACCGTAAATATCCTAAAACGCCTTAAATATCCTAAATACCGTAAATACCCTAAAATGTCCTAAATACCGTAAATATCCTAAATTTCCTAAAAACCCTTCACCTGTCCTAAATGTATCCTAAATATCCTGAATATATTCTTGAGATTCTCAAAGTAGTTAAAAATGTTCTAATTAGCTGAATTATCTTAAATACCGTAAATACCCTAAAAAAATCTTAAATATCCTAAATACCGTAAGTATCCTAAAAAGTCCTAAATACCGTAAGTATCCTAAAAAGTCCTAAATGTATTAAATAGCCTAAATACCGTAAATATCCTAAAAATACCCTAAATACCGTAAATACCCTAAATAGCCTAAATACCGTAAATATCTTAAATGCCGTAAATATCCTAAATACCGTAAATAGCCTAAATACCATAAATATCCTAAATACCGTAAATACCCTAAATACCGTAAATATCCTAAAGACATCTTAAATATCCTAAAAAAATATTTTAACCACCCTAATGATCCTGATTGCCCCCAGGAACGGGGTGAACGTGGAAGGGGCCACCCCCAAGCAGGTGGTGGATCTGATCCGGGCCGGGGAGAAGGAGCTGGTCCCGATCCTAAATATCCCAAATCCCTTAAAAATATTTGAAATATCCCACATAGCTTGAAAATCTTCAAAGACTGTAAATATCTCAGGTGCCGTAAATATTCTAAATTTCCAAGCAGTATTTTGAACATCTTACATGTCCTAAATATCTTAAAAAGAGTATTTGAAATATTCCAATTGGCTGAAATGTTCTAAAAATACTTTAAGTGCCTTAAATATCCTAAATACCGTAAGTATTCTAAAAATGCCCTAAATAACGCAAATATTCTCAATACCGTAAATATCCCAAATACCGTAAATATCCC
>NW_016690698.1:10849-11900 GCF_001604755.1 Lepidothrix coronata
ATCCCAGGATTTGGGGATCCTAAATCCCAGGATTTGAGGCTTTGGATGCAACATGAGGAGTTTGGGATCTCTCTGTGTCTGATGGGAAGGATCCATGACCCTGAATCCCAGGATTTGGGGATCCTAAATCCCAGGATTTGAGGCTTTGGATGCAACATGAGGAGTTTGGGATCTCTCTGTGTCTGATGGGAAGGATCCATGACCCTGAATCCCAGGGTTTGGGGATCCTAAATCCCAGGATTTGGGGCTTTGGATGTGACATGAGGAGTTTGGGATCTCTCTGTGTCTTGGGGGAAGGATCCATGATCCTGAATCCCGAGATTTGGGGATCCTAAATCCCAGGATTTGGGGATCCTAAATCCCAAGATTTGGGGCTTTGGATGCAAGATGAGGAATTTGGGATCTCTCTGTGTCTCCTGGGAAGGATCCATGACCCTGAATCCCAGGATTTGGGGATCTTAAATCCCAGGATTTGGGGCTCTGGATGCGACATGAGGAGTTTGGATCTCTCAGTGTCTCCTGGGAAGAATCCGTGACCCTTAATCCCAATTTTTGGGGCTTTGGATGGAAGATGAGGAGTTTGGGATCTCTCTGTGTCTGGTGGGAAGGATCCATGACCCTGAATCCCAGGATTTGGGGATCTTAAATCCCAGGATTTGGGGCTTTGGATGGGACAGGAGGAGTTTGGGATCTCTCTGTGTCTCCTGGGAAGGATCCATGACCCTGAATCCCAGGATTTGGGGCTTTGGATGTGACATGAGGAGTTTGGGATCTCTCTGTGTCTGGTGGGAAGATTCCATGACCCTGAATCCCAGGATTTGGGGATCTTAAATCCCAGGATTTGGGGCTCTGGATGCGACATGAGGAGTTTGGATCTCTCTGTGTCTGGTGGGAAGGATCCATGACCCTGAATCCCAGGATTTGGGGATCCTAAATCCCAGGATTTGGGCCTCTGGTTGGAAGATGAAGAGTTTGGGATCTCTCTGTGTCTGGTGGGAAGGATCCCTGACCCTGAATCCCAGGATTTGGGGCTCAGGAGTTTCTGGGATAT
>NW_016690698.1:14057-15608 GCF_001604755.1 Lepidothrix coronata
CGGGGGACAGGAGGGGACCCAGGGGACAGCAGGGGACAGGAGGGGACCCAGGGGACAGGAGGGGACCCAGGGGACAGGAGGGGGCAGGAGGGGCCTGGAGGAGAACCTGGAAAAAGGTTGGAAGTGTGGGAATGGCTGGAGTGGGAAGAGGGGCTGGATCCAGGGGGAGAGAGCCCGGAATGGGGAGAACGGGGGGATAAATGGATATGGGGGATATGGGGGGACAGGAGGGGACCCAGGGGACAGGAGGGGACCCAGGGGACAGGAGGGGACCCAGGGGACAGGAGGGGCCTGGAGGAGCACCTGGAAAAAGGTTGGGAAGCACGGGAATGCCGGGAGTCTGGGAAAGGAGCTGGATCCGGAACGGGGAGAATGGGGGGGGATAAACGGGGATATGAGTGGGCAGGAGGGGACAGGAGGGGACATGGGGGACCCAGGGGACAGGAGGAGACAGGAGGGGCCTGGAGGAGAACCTGGAAAAAGGTTGGGAAGCACGGGAATGCCGGGAGTCTGGGAAAGGAGCTGGATCCAGGGGGAGAGAGCCCGGAACGGGGAGAACGGGGGGATGAATGGATATGGGGGATATGGGGGGACAGGAGGGGACCCAGGGGACAGGAGGGGACCCAGGGGACAGGAGGGGACCCAGGGGACCTGGAGGAGTACCTGGAAAAAGGTTGGAAGTGTGGGAATGGCTGGAGAGGGGCTGGATCCAGGGGGAGAGCCTGGAATGGGGGGAACGGGGGGATAAATGGATATGGGGGATATAGGGGGACAGGAGGGGACCCAGGGGACAGGAGGGGCCTGGAGGAGCACCTGGAAAAAGGTTGGGAAGCGCGGGAATGCCGGGAGTCTGGGAAAGGGGCTGGATCCGGAATGGGGAGAATGGGGGGGATAAACGGGGATATGGGGGGGCAGGAGGGGACCCAGGGGACAGGAGGGGCCTGGAGGAGAACCTGGAAAAAGGTTGGAAGTATGGGAATGGCTGGAGTGGGAAGAGGGGCTGGATCCAGGGGGAGAGCCCGGAACGGGGAGAACGGGGGGATGAATGGATAGGGGGGATATGGGGGGACAGGAGGGGACCCAGGGGACAGGAGGGGACAGGAGGAGCACCTGGAAAAAGGTTTGGAAGCACAGGAATCCCAGGAGTCTGGGAAAGGAGCTGGATCCAGGGGGAGAGAGCCCGGAATGGGGAGATCCGTGCGGATCCGGGGGGACAGGAGGGGACCCAGGAGGGGGAATTCCCTTCAGGATCCGTTGGGATGGCAGGACTGGGGCTGATGGGCTGGGCCTGGGGGGGATTCCCTCGGGAATGGCTCTCCCTGTTCCCTCGGGAATTCCATTCCCTGTTCCCTTGGGAGTTCCGTTCCCTGTTCCCTTGGGAATGCCATTCCCTGTTCCCTCGGGAATGGCTCTCCCTGTTCCCTCGGGAATTCCATTCCCTGTTCCCTCGGGAGTTCCGTTCCCTGTTCCCTCGGGAATTCCGTTCCCTGTTCCCTCAGGAATTCCGTTCCCCGTTCCCTCGGGAATGGCTCTCCCTGTTCCCTCGGGAAT
>NW_016690698.1:16830-17803 GCF_001604755.1 Lepidothrix coronata
TCCAAAGTGACCCCAAAAACATCCAAAGTGACCCCAAACTGTCCAAAGTGACCCCAAAGTGACCCCAAAATGTCCAAAGTGATCCCAAAATCTCCAAAGTGACCCCAAACCCCTTCAAAGTGACCCCAAACCCTCCAAAGTGACCCCGAACTGTCCAAAGTGACCCCAAAGTGACCCCAAACCCTCCAAAGTGACCCCAATCCCTCCAAAGTGACCCCAATCCCTCCAAAGTGACCCCAAACCGTCCAAAGTGACCCCAAACCCTCCAAAGTGACCCCAAACCCTTGAAAGTGACCCCAAATCCCCCAAAGTTACCCCAAACTGTCCAAAGTGACCCCAAACTGTCCAAAGTGACCCCAAAGTGACCCCAAACCCCCCAAAATGACCCCAAACCGTCCAAAGTGACCCCAAACCCGACCCCGCCCGTCTCCGACCTCCTCCCGCCTCTCTCCCTGCTCCTCCCGCCGGAATTCCCGGATCCTGCTGGAATTCGACGCCCTCCCGGGGGTGGGGGGGGATTCCGGGAGGGATTTGGGTTCGGGCGGTGCCGATTTTTGGGATCTTTCCCCCGTTTTTCCCCCCAGAACTACAACGGGGTGTCGGACGTGGAGCTGCGCGTGGCCCTGCCCGACGGCAGCGCCGTGACCGTGCGGGTGAAGAAGAACAGCACCACCGACCAGGTGTACCAGGTGGGAACCCTCGGGAATGTTCTACATCCCACCCTCTGGAATGGCCGGGAACGTCCTCCCGCCCCCGGGAAACCCCCGGGAAGGACGGGAGGGGCGGGAACGCCCGGCGCTCTGCCCTGAGGGCCTGGGAGGCACCGAACCCTCCAAAGGGATCCCAAAAACTTCCAAAGTGACCCCAAAACATCCAGAGTGATCCCAAACCCTCCAAAGTGATCCCAGAATCTCCAAAGTGACCCCAAAAACATCCAAAGTGACCCCAAAAACATCCAAAGTGACCCCAAAAA
>NW_016690698.1:21359-26224 GCF_001604755.1 Lepidothrix coronata
CATTCTGGGAATTTTTAACTCCTCCAATCCCTCCAAATTCTGGGAATTTTTAACTTTTAAACCCCTCAAAATTCTGGGAATTTTCAACTCCTTCCATCCCTCACCATTCTGGGAATTTTTAACTCCTCCAATCCCTCCAAATTCTGGGAATTCTCAACTCCTTCCACCCCTCCAAATTCTGGGAATTTTCAACTCCTTCCATCCCTCCAAATTCTGGGAATCTTTAACTTTTAAACCCCTCAACATTCTGGGAATTCTCAACCCCTTAAACCCCTCAAGATTCCGGGAATTCTCAACTCCTCCCACCCCTCAACATTCTGAGAATTTTCAACTTTTAAACCCTCACCATTCTGGGAATTTTCAACTCCTCCGACCCCTCCAAATTCTGGGAATTCTCAACCCCTTAAACCCCTCAAAATTCCGGGAATTCTCAACTCCTCCCACCCCTCACCACTCTGGGAATTCTCCTCCCCCCGCCCCCGCCATCTCCCACCCCATCCCCGCGGTCTCCCCTTCCCAGTTCTCCCGGTTCTCCCGGTGGCTCTCCGGGTTCTCCGTGTTTCTCCCGTCGTTCCCGAGGCTCCTCCCTGTTCCCCCCAGTGCGGAAGTTGGCTCCCAACGAGTTCCCCCCCAAGCTGTACGTGCAGAACTACACGTCTGGGAATTCTCAACCCCTTAAATCCCTCCAAATTCTGGGAATTCTCAACTCCTTCCATCCCTCCAAATTCTGGGAATCTTTAACTTTTAAACCCCTCAACATTCTGGGAATTCTCAACCCCTTAAACCCCTCAAAATTCCGGGAATTCTCAACTCCTTCAACCCCTCAAAGTTCTGGGAATCTTTTCCCTCACCATTCTGGGAATTTTTAACTCCTCCAATCCCTCAAAATTTTGGGAATCTTCAACTCCTTCCATCCCTCAACATTCTGAGAATTTTTAACTTTTAAATCCCTCAAATTTCCGGGAATTTTTAACTCCTTCCATCCCTCACCATTCTGGGAATTTTTAACTCCTCCAATCCCTCCAAATTCTGGGAATTTTTAACTTTTAAACCCTCAACATTCTGGGAATTTTTAACTTTTAAAACCCCTCAACATTCCGGGAATTCTCAACCCCTTCAATCCCTCAAAGTTCTGGGAATCTTTTCCCTCACCATTCTGGGAATTTTTAACTCCTCCAATCCCTCAAAATTTTGGGAATCTTCAACTCCTTCCACCCCTCACCACTCTGGGAATCTTTAACTTTTAAACCCCTAAAATTCCGAGAATTCTCAACTCCTTCCATCCCTCACCACTCTGGGAATTTTTAACTTTTAAACCCTCACCATTCTGGGAATTTTTAACTTTTAAACCCTTCAAAGTTCTGGGAAGTCTCAACCCCTTAAACCCCTCAAAATTCCGGGAATTCTCAACCCCTTAAACCCCTCAAAATTCCGGGAATTCTCAACTCCTCCCACCCCTCACCACTCTGGGAATTCTCCTTCCCCCCCTCCCGCCATCTCCCACCCCATCCCTGCGGTCTCCCCTTCCCAGTTCTCCCAGTTCTCCCAGTTCTCCCGGTTCTCCCGGTGGCTCTCCGGGTTCTCCCATCATTCCCGAGGCTCCTCCCTGTTTCCCGCAGTGCGGAAGTTGGCTCCCAACGAGTTCCCGCACAAGCTGTACGTGCAGAACTACACGTCGGCGGTGCCGGGGACCTGCCTGACCCTGCGCAAGTGGCTCTTCACGCCCGCCGAGGAGGAGCTGCTCAACGACAACGACCTCGCCGTCGCATACTTCTTCCACCAGGTGGGATTCCGGGATGGAATTCCCACAGGGAATCACGGGGTCGGGGGGTCGCTCACTTCTTCCACCAGGTGGGATTCCGGGATGGAATTCCCAGAGGGAATCACGGGGTCGGGGAGTTGGGGAGTTGTGGAGTTAGTTATGGAGTCAGGGAGTCATGGAATCGTAGAGTCAGAGAGTCATGGAATCATGGAATCGTAGAGTCGTAGGATCATGGGATCATGGAATCATAGAATCGTAGGATCATGGAATCATGGAATCGTAGAGTCGTAGGATCATGGAATCATGGAATGATGGAGTCGTGGAGTCATGGAATCATGGAATCGTAGAGTCGTAGGATCATAGAATCATGGAATGATGGAATCGTGGAGTCATGGAATGATGGAATCATGGAATCAAAGAGTCATGGAATGATGGAATCATGGAATGACGGAATCATGGAGTCATGGAATCATGGAGTCTGGAGACATGGAATCATAGAATTACGGAATCCTCGAGTCATGGAATGACGGAATCGTAGAGTCATAGAATGATGGAATCATGGAATCGTAGAGTCCTGGAATCATGGAGTTATGGAGTCAGGGAGTCATGGAATCGGGGGGTCGGGGGGTCGCTCACTTCTTCCACCAGGTGGGCGTTCCCAGAGGGAATCATGGGATGGAATTCCCAGAGGGAATCGGGGGGTCGGGGAGTTGGGGAGTTGTGGAGTTAGTTATGGAGTCAGGGAGTCATGGAACCGTAGAGTCATAGAATGATGGAATCATGGAATCGTAGAGTTGTAGGATCATGGGATCATGGAATCATGGAATCATAGAGTCATAGGATCATGGAGTCATGGAATGATGGAATCGTGGAGTCATGGAATGATGGAATCATGGAATCAAAGAGTCATGGAATCATGGAATCATAGTCATGGAATCATGGAGTCATGGAGTCATGGAATGATGGAATAATAGAGTCATAGAATGATGGAATCATGGAATCATGGAGTCATAGAGTCATGGAATCATGGGGTCATGGAATCATGGAGTCAGGGAGTCATGAAATGGAGTCAGGGATCATAAAGTCAGGGAGTCATGGAATCATAGAATCGTGGGGTCGGGGGGTCGCTCACTTCTTCCACCAGGTGGGCATTCCCAAAGGGATGGAATTCCCAGAGGGAATCGCGGGATGGCATTCCCAGAGGGAATCACGGGGGAGGGAGTCGGGGAGTTGTGGAATTGGAGAGTCACAGAGTCATGGAATCATGGAATCATGGAGTCATGGAATCCTACAGTCATGGAGTCCGGGAGTCATGGAATTGTAGAGTCATGGAGTCATGGAGTCATGGAGTCATGACGTCATGGAGTCCCGCTCCAGGATCCGCTCCTGGGATTCCTATCCCGTTTTTAGAATTCCCGGAATCCCCATCCCGGTTTTTCCCCCCCTTTCCCAGGCTGTGGATGACGTCAAGAAAGGTTACATCAAAGCAGAGGAGAAATCCTACCAGCTCCAGAAGCTCTGTGAGCAGAGGAAGATGGTCATGGTGAGGGATCCCACCCCCGTCCGGGGCTCCAGCCTTGGGATAAATCCCGGGATGATCCCTTGGGAAGGCCTGGGGGGCTGGATGTGTGAGGGGCACAAGGGGATCCTGTTCCCTTTGGGGTCTGGGGGTAAATCCTGGGGGTCTCCAGCCTTGGGGTAAATCCTGGGGGGCTCCAGCCTTGGGATAAATCCCGGGATAAACCCTTGGGAAGGCCTGTGGGGCTGGATGTGTGAGGGGAACAAGGGGATCCTGTTCCCTTTGGGGTCTGGGGGTGTTTTGGGGGATCTCCAGCCTTGGGGTAAATCCTGGGGGTCTCCAGCCTTGCTGAGGGTCTGGGGGTGCCCTGGGGGGCTCCATCCTTGGGATAAATCCCGGGATAACCCTTGGGAAGGCCTGGCTGGGCTCTGTGGGGCTGGATGTGTGAGGGGCACAAGGGGATCCCGTTCCCTTTGGGGTCTGGGGGTAAATCCTGGGGGTCTCCAGCCTTGGGGTAAATCCTGGGGGTCTCCAGCCTTGGGGTCAATCCTGGGGGGCTCCATCCTTGGGATAAATCCCGGGATAATCCCTTGGGAATGCCTGGGGGGCTGGATGTGTGAGGGGAACAAGGGGATCCTGTTCCCTGTGGGGTCTGGGGGTGTTTTTTGGGATCTCCAGCCTTGGGGTCAATCCTGGGGGTCTCCAGCCTTGGGGTCAATCCTGGGGGTCTCCAGCCTTGCTGAGGGTCTGGGGGTGCTTTGGGGGCTCCAGCCTTGGGATAAATCCCGGGATAACCCTTGGGAAGGCCTGGCTGGGCTCTGTGGGGCTGGATGTGTGAGGGGCACAAGGGGATCCTGTTCCCTTTGGGGTCTGGAGGGTAAATCCTGGGGGTCTCCAGCCTTGGGGTCAATCCTGGGGGGCTCCATCCTTGGGATAAATCCCGGGATAAACCCTTGGGAAGGCCTGGGGGGCTGGATGCGTGAGGGGCACAAGGGGATCCTGTTCCCTTTGGGGTCTGGGGGTGTTTTTGGGGATCTCCAGCCTTGGGGTCAATCCTGGGGGTCTCCAGCCTTGCTGAGGGTCTGGGGCTACCCTGGGGGCTCCATCCTTGGGATAAATCCCGGGATAAACCCTTGGGAAGGACTGACTGGGCTCTGTGGGGCTGGATGTGTGAGGGGAATAACGGGATCCTGTTCCCTGTGGGGTCTGGGGGTGTTTTGGGGGATCTCCAGCCTTGGGGTCAATCCTGGGGGTCTCCAGCCCTGGGGTCAATCCTGGGGGGTCTCCAGGCTTGGGGTAAATCCCGGGATAACCCTTGGGAATGCCTGGCTGGGCTCTGTGGGGCTGGATGTGTGAGGGCTACAATGAGATCCTGTTCCCTTTGGGGTCTGGGGGTAAATCCTGGGGGTCTCCAGCCTTGGGGTCAATCCTGGGGGGTCTCCAGCCCTGGGGTCAATCCTGGGGGTCTCCAGCCTTGCTGAGCCCGGTTTAAGCCCAGGTTTGACCCCCCTGTGGCAGTACCTGAACATGCTGAGGACGTGTGAGGGCTACAACGAGATCCTGTTCCCTTTGGGGTCTGGGGGT
>NW_016690698.1:30516-33886 GCF_001604755.1 Lepidothrix coronata
CCTGGATCCCCTCTGGCCCCCTTGGCTTGTCCAGGATCTCCTGGATCCTCCCTGGCCCCCCTGGCATGTCCAGGATCTCCTGGATTGCCCCTGGACCTCCTGGATGATCCCTGGAGCTCCTGGCTTGTCCAGGATCTCCAGGATTGTTCCTGGATCACCTGGATCATCCCTGGAGCTCCTGGCTCCTCCAGTATTCCTTGGATCCCCTCTGGAGCTCCTGGCTCCTCCCAGAATCCCCTGGCACGTTCAGGATCCCCGGGATCGCCCCTGGATCCTCCCTGACCCCCCTGGTTTGTCCAGGATCCCCGGGATTGCCCCTGGCTCCCCTCTGGAGCTCCTGACATGTCCAGGATTCCCTGGATCCCCTCTGGAGCTCCTGGCTCCTCCCAGAATCCCCTGGCACATCCAGGATCCCCGGGATCACCCCTGGCTCCCCTCTGGCCCCCTTGGCTTGTCCAGGATCTCCTGGATCCCCTCTGGAGCTCCTGGATCCTCCTGGGACCTCCTGGATCATCCCTGGAGCTCCTGGCTTGTCCGGGATCTCCTGGATTGACCCAGGAGCTCCTGACTCCTCCCAGAATTCCCTGGCATGTCCAGGATCTCCTGGATTGCCCCTGGACCTCCTGGATCATCCCTGGAGCTCCTGGCTTGTCCGGGATCTCCTGGCTTCTCCAGGATCTCCTTGATTGACCCAGGAGCTCCTGACTCCTCCCAGAATCCCCTGGCTTGTCTGGGATCTCTAGGATTGTTCCTGGATCCCCTCTGGAGCTCCTGACTTATCCAGGATCTCCTGGATTGCTCCTGGAATTTCTGGCTTGTCCAGGATCTCCTGGCTCCTCCTGGGATCTCCTGACTTGTCCAGGATCTCCAGAATTGTTCCTGGATCTCCTGGATCATCCCTGGAACTCCTGGCTCGTCCAGGATCTCCTGGATCCCCTCTGGAGCTCCTGGCACATCCAGGATCCCCGGGATCACCCTGGATCCCCTCTGGATCTCCTGGGACATCCAGGATCCCCGGGATCGCCCCTGGCTCCCCTCTGGATCTCCTGGCACGTCCAGGATTCCCTGGATCCCCTCTGGATCTCCTGGCACGTCCAGGATCCCTGGGATCGCCCCTGGCTCCCCTCTGGATCTCCTGACATGTCCAGGATCCCCGGGATCGCCCCTGGATCCCCTCTGGATCTCCTGGCACATCCAGGATCTCTGGGATCACCCCTGGATCCCTTCTGGATCTCCTGGCACATCCAGGATCCCCGGGATCGCCCCTGGCTCCCCTCTGGTCCCTCTGGCCTGTCCTGCATCCCCGGGATGGGCCCCAAATCCCTGGAATTCCGTGTCTCCGCAGTTCAATTACATGCACGAGTGCTTCGAGCGCGTCTTCTGCGAGCTCAAGTGGCGCAAGGAGGTGAGAGGCAATTCCCGCTTTTTTCCTTGGGATCCGGGAATTCCGGAGGGGGCCGGAGGCCTTAAACAGCTCCCCCTGGTTGGGAATGTCTGGGAGAATCCTGGGAATGCGGGGGGGGGGGGGGGGAAGGGGGGGGCCGGGGGGGGGGGGGGGGGGGGGGGGGGGGGAAGGGGGGGATCCGGGGGTGGGACACGGGGTGGGAATGTTGGGGGTGATCCCGGGAAAAGGTTGGGGCAGGTGGGAATGTTTGGGAATAATCCTGGGAAAGAGAATCCTGGGAAAAGGCTGGGGCAACTGGGAATTTTTGGGAATAATCCTGGGAAGGATAATCCTGGGAAAAGGCTGGGGCAACTGGGAATTTTTGGGAATAATCCTGGGAAGGATAATCCTGGGAAAAGGCTGGAGCAGGTGGGAATGTTTGGGATGATCCTGGGAAAAATAATCCTGGGAAAAGGCTGGGGCAACTGGGAATTTTTGGGAATAATCCTGGGAAAAATAACCCTGGGAAGAGCTTTGTCCAGGTGGGAATGTTTGGGAAAATCTTGGGAAAGATAATCTTGGGAAAAGGCTGGAGCAGGTGGGAATGTTTGGGATAATCCTGGGAAAAATAACCCTGGGAAGAGCTTTGTCCAGGTAGGAATTTTTGGGATAATCCTGGGAAAAAATAATCCTTCCTGGGATCCTCCTGCTCTGTGGGAATGATCCCAAATCCCGGGAATTCCCTGGATCCTTCCCAGGATCCTCCTGCTCCATGGAATGATCCCAAATCCCAGGAATTCCCTGGATCCTTCCCAGGATCCTCCTGCTCCGTGGGAATGATCCCAAATCCCGGGAATTCCCTGGATCCTTCCCAGGATTCTCCTGCTCCATGGAATGATCCCAAATCCCGGGAATTCTGGATCCTTCCCAGGATCCTCCCACTCCGTGGAATGATCCCAAATCCCAGGAATTCTGGATCCTTCCCAGGATCCTCCTACTCTGTGGGAATGATCTCAAATCCTGGGAATTCTGCCACCTTCCCGGGATCCTCCTGCTCCATGGAATGATCCCAAATCCCAGGAATTCCCTGGATCCTTCCCAGGATCCTCCTGCTCCATGGAATGACCCCAAATCCCAGGAATTCTGGCACTTTCCCAGGATCCTCCTGCTCTGTGGGAATGATCCCAAATCCCGGGAATTCTGCCACCTTCCCAGGATCCTCCCACTCCGTGGAATGATCCCAAATCCCGGGAGTTCTGGATCCTTCCCAGGATCCTCCTGCTCCATGGAATGATCCCAAATCCTGGGAATTCTGGATCCTTCCCAGGATCCTCCCACTCCGTGGAATGATCCCAAATCCCAGGAATTCTGGATCCTTCCCAGGATCCTCCTGCTCCATGGAATGATCCCAAATCCCGGGAATTCCCTGGATCCTTCCCGGGATCCTCCTGCTCTGTGGGAATGATCCCAAATCCTGGGAATTCTGGATCCTTCCCAGGATCCTCCTGCTCCGTGGAATGACCCCAAATCCCGGGAATTCCCTGGATCCTTCCCAGGATCCTCCTGCTCCATAGAATGATCCCAAATCCCAGGAATTCTGGATCCTTCCCGGGATCCTCCTGCTCCGTGGAATGATCCCAAATCCTGGGAATTCTGGCACTTTCCCAGGATCCTCCCACTTGGTGGAATGATCCTAAATCCCGGGAATTCCCTGGATCCTTCCCAGGATCCTCCTGCTCCATGGAATGATCCCAAACCCCAGGAATTCCCTGGATCCTTCCCAGCTCTTCCCGGCTCTTCCCTCTTTCCCCCCTTTTTCTCGTGATCCCGATTTTTTTTCCCATCCCTCCTTTTTTTTTTTCGTGGTCCCTCTTCCCAAATTTTTGTTTCTTCTTCCCTTCCCGAAGGTGGAGGAGGAGGCGGCAGACCAGGATAACGAGAATTCCTGCCGGAATGACAGGATGTGCAGCAAGGTAACCGGGAAAG
>NW_016690699.1:0-1975 GCF_001604755.1 Lepidothrix coronata
TAATTCAGGGAAAATCTAGGTAATTCAGGGATGAAATGAATATTTTGACCATAAAATTGAAGGTAAAGTCTAGGGGACAGAGTGTATATTTAGAATGTAATAACTCAAATTTTCCATAGGGGAGTGTTTCAATACATTAACAGGAAATCATTGCTTTGGTGCTGCCTTTCTGAGAGGGAATAACAATTCTCTTAATTAGGAAGAAAACCACGTAGCCCCAAGATTTAAGGCGTAGACGACAGGTTGCCAGAAGACCTAAGGGAGAGCAGGACTTTTCTGTCCTGACCCTTTCTGTACCAACTGGTGGAAAAAGCTATGAAAAATAGCCTGGAGGTGAGACAGATTAGCCATAGTGAGCAAAATGAGCACAGACCTAAGAAAAGAAGTAGATGGCACTTTCCTGGTGTTGTAAAAGGTACAAACATGCCTAGCTTTTGGTGACAAAATTCGATGGTCTAGACTAGCCTGATGAGAAATCCCAAAGTATTACAGGGCTCAGCGATGAGGCACATGCCTTTCTATTTGCAGGTGCTGCCCAGGTGGCCTTGGGAAAGAGAGGAGCTTTGGAGGTGAATCGGGGCGGTGGCAGGAAGAGCAGGGCTGCACCGACCTTTCCAAAATGCCACGGTATTTGTGTGTGGATCAGCCAGGTATCCCGTGTAATGACAGTTGCAGCCTGGGACTCTGGCTGGAGCCAGTGACTCCAAGGGCTTCGGTGCTCCTGTGAGAGGGTGCGTATGGGAATTGTGGTGTTTTGGCTGAGCTGCTGCTAAACTCCTGCAAGTCTTCTTTCTAGTAGCTGACAAGGAGGAAAAGCCGGCGACTGCGTGAACCTCTGAGGTAGCAGAAACGACCTTCTCTTGCATTGAAGAAGGCTCTCGCATCCCTGGTTCTCGGAAAGATAAGTGGAGGGCTGTGTCACGGAGAGGGGAGGATAGAAGGCTGGCAATGGCAGGGGGCAGATGTCCAATAACAGGCCCTGTATTACACCTAGGGGGAGTGGCTTACTTTTGAGCACAAGACTGGGCTGTGCAGGGCAGAACAATTCCGGACTCTGTAGCATAGTTTGTCTAGTCCGTCTTGCGTGTCTCGTTGTTTCTCAGTTTAGGTGTCGTTGCGTTCTGCCCCGAAGGAACTTATAGGAACCTTCGGGCACCATCCCCAGGATCTTGCACGTCTCCTCGGCACAGTGCCCATATCATCTCTTCCTTGACTTGCAATCTTGCATCATAATCACGTTTTGGAATTCTATAATTGGGTGTATTCTTCGTCCACGTTTCCGACTCTGTGATCGGTCAAGCTCTCCAGCCATCCACCGTAAAGGAGGGGGTATTGGTCTTCGCATCCTCCCAATCTTCGATCCACATAACGTTGTGGCACGTCCCTCTGTGCTGTTTTGACAGGCCCTTCTTTTCCAAGGCCGTTATCTTGGAGTCTTTCCGCAGGCTTCCACAGGGCATTCTCAGATCGCTCTCGCAGTTTTGTAGGTCTTCTCGCTCAACAGCTTCTCGATTCTTGGAGTACTGCTTCTTGCTCAGAAATTTCTCTCCTTATTGCGCCTCACGTTTGTCGTGTCCTGTGTAAGGTGTGCATGTGTTTGTCCTGGAGTTGTACTGCCCTTGTGTGTAGATGAGGGGGAGGTAGGTGGAGTAGACATAAGAGTCCTCATGGGTGCACTTCTCTGCCTGAGGTTATGGCTGTCTAGTTCTTGGGGATGGGGCAACCATGGTCTTTCTGAGTGCAGTACTGAGAGCGGGGTTTGGTGGAGATGATGGGAACTGGCTGGCAAGGCCATGAGTTTTTGTTGTTGATTTACATGTCTTAATGCAAAATTGAAGGACAACTCTAAACCCGGGTACATGGAGCACGTTCAGCCCTGAAAGGCCATTCACATAAGGGAAGATCACTTCAAATCAAACCTACGTCCTGAGGACCTGCCTGCCACCCTCCAAGCTCGCTTGGCTACAACAGATGA
>NW_016690699.1:1985-3574 GCF_001604755.1 Lepidothrix coronata
AGTGGGTAGAGGCTTTTCTCAAATCTTCGTTGGCGAAGACTGGCCATGAGGATGAATGCAGAATATAGCTGACCTGGTTTTCCTGACTGACATTGAGAACTATGAAAAGGCTCATTGAGCTTTCATTGAGCTTCTTAGGTGAGCTGAAGAGTTCTTTATTTCGTTCTGAGGTCAGCAGACAGGGTGTCAAGCAGAATCAGAGGAAAGAAGAGAAGAAGAGCAAGACGTTGTGTCGCCACTCGGCGTGGCAAGGGCGATGTGATATTTGGGTCCGTGAGTTTGTCTTTCAGTTTTTGAGCGTGAACATGGCCAGCCTTGGATGGCGTGGGCTACCTGCACTTTATAGGAGACGAAAAAGGTGAGCGTCTAAGGGTCAAAATTTTATAAGGCAATATATTCCTCCAAGAGCAAAGGTGCCCGGAGAGAAAGAGCATTCTATAAATGTAGTTCCGAGAATGGTGAAACAACGTCTCAGGAGAGACAGAAGATAAGGGATTTCTTTCCTGGTTGGATAGTAGGTAATTTGCAGAGGTGTGTTCCTGTATACTCACCTGTGCACACCGGAACACAACAAAGAACACCCGTTCACACCTGAAAACATTCTAGTACCTCCAAGTGCATCTGTGCACAACCAAACAGACTCGAGCACATCAGAGCAAAACCAAGCATACATGTGCACACAAGTGCACACCTGAGCACACTGGAGAAAATCCAAATACATCAGCAAGAACTCAAAGTGAAACAGTCACAAACAGTCAAAAAAACTTTCGCACACACAGGTACAGACACATACACAAAAATAAAACGTTTTGTTTATTCTCTTTAGTGTGAGGGAATGTCTGATTTTGTGAGTGTTTGCGAGTGATTTTGGTTTTTCTAGTTGTGTGCGGGTAAAAAATAATGTGCATGGGTATGCCTGGTTGTGCTGTGTTCACGGGAGTGCTCAGGTGTGCATGATTCTGCTTTGGTCTTCCAGTGTGTATTCTAGTGTGCACGTGTGTTCGAGGGTGAACCAGTGTGGGTGGTCTGAGGTGTGTTTGGTGAGTTAACTCAGGAGACCACCTAGGAGAACCCGTGGAAACAGGCAGGTGAACTACTGCCCTTCCAAGCAAGAAAGAGTGTTCTGACCCTCTATCTCTCAACTGCCGTTATTGCGCCAATAACGGCACTACGTGCAGACCAAGAGTTTTGGGCAGGGGCAGATTCCTTTAATTACAAAAGGGCCGAGGAAGATAGCGCTAGCTGTGCCTGTTGTGCCAAGAGTGGAGAAAAAACTGCACAGATGACACGGAGCGACAGGGCTTTTTTTCTAGGCTGGAATGGCAGTTGTTTGCAGGTAGGCGTTCTGCGAAGCGAGGAGCTGTGCGGGGGCTAAAATTCAATATGGAAGAAGATTTCTACCAGAAGAAATATTCTTCCGCAGAAGGAGCTTGCTATGCCCATATTGAGGAAACCTACACAGGAACTGCAGAGGAGAGATGGGACTTTCTCTCCTTGCTCGAAGGGCACTCGTTCAATTGGAAGCCAGCTGTCCTGAAAGTTGCAGTCCGAGTGTCAAAATTAAATACGGAAATATATTCCTCCCAGAG
>NW_016690699.1:8737-17649 GCF_001604755.1 Lepidothrix coronata
AGAGACGGAGGGTTCAGGGCTTTTATTTCTTGGCTATCAGGTTAGTCATTCGCCTACGATGTATTTTTCTGTGTGCACGGGGGTGCACAAGTGAGCTCACCGAAAAACACCCTGTACAGCCAAGAATACCAAAGAAAACCCGTTCAGAACGGAACACACCCAGGTTCAGCCAAATGTAACCAATAGCACTCGTGCAAATCCGAGCACACTCAAGCTTACCTGTATATGCACAAGAACACCCATCCACAATTTTGTAAAGGCCAACAGACCCGTGCACATAGGAGAAGAGAAAAACACAGTTGCACAAGCATAACACACCAAAACACACTCGCAATCGCCGGGATGTCTTTGCAAACATCCAAACTCGTACACTCCTGGACACATTAGGACTCAGCCGCACACTCTGACTAATAACAAGACACACGCCAACACAAGCAAATACACACAAACACAACCAGAGAGAGTCAAAAACACCGAGACGCCTTCAAACAAAACTGCATATGAAAAGAAAAATTTCAATAAAAGCACTCCCAAACACACATAGAAACATAGAGGAAAATATCGTACACAGCTGGGTACACTCTTACACACCAATACAAAGTAACAATCAGGGGCAAAAAGGAGACACAATAGAAAAAACTCAGACACGAAAAAACTAACAAAATTTGGTGCACCCGTGAACACACTATGACACACTCAGACACACACTGACTCTCACGAACAAAGCCAGACAATCTTAAAGGCAGACAGGCTCAAAAACACACACACATCCTGTCGCACACTATCTGACAGCCTTGCTAAAACCAGACACACATATACACAATAAAACCGGCAGAAATGACAAAAAAACAAAAGAAAAGCAGAAAACTCAGAAGAACTCGATAACTGAAACACACGGAGATACACTGGCACACATTCACACAAAATCAGACAGACTCAGGAACATTCGACCACACTCTCAGACGCTCAGGCACACTCTCACACATTTGGCTGAAATTACCTACCGTTACTCACATTCTCAAACAACTCAGACACATTCGCACATATTACAACAGAGACAAAAACAAACACGTCCGCACGAACTCACAGACACTCGAAAACACGCACAATAAGACAAAAGCGTACATAGTAAACAGCTCTCGTATTGTTTATCAATTTGCCTGATTTTTTTAAGATGGTTCGAACTAATACAAGGGAAGGTATATCCGATTCTTTATGGAAGAAGAGTGAGTACTGTATGCCAGTATGTCTAAATTTGTGTGAAAAGGAGAATGAGTTTCTGCTACTCCTCAGGAATTAAGACAGTGTGCGAGAGTTTATCTTCACCGAGTAATTGTGAGTCTCTCAGAGTCTTTCTTACTGTGTCTAAATGAGTGCGAGTGCACAAGACTTTCTGCAAAAGTGCCTCACTGTGCTCGAGTGTGTCTTATTGTGATAGGTATAGGGTAAAATTTTCCAAGGTGTTTAACTATGTCCGATTCAGTTAATGAAATTTTATGGGTTTGCTTGTACCTCACAACCCTTGTGTGTTACTCTCTCTGCCTTGGTCTGTTTTAGAGTGCTTATGAGTGAGTTCAAGTCAGTCTGATTGCAATGTCTTTGAGGTTTTGCAAGTAATCTGAGAGAGTTTGATTGTGTCTCAGATTCTCAGAATATCTCTGATTAGGTAGGACTGTGTCAGAGTGTTAGCAAGTGTGTCTAAACATTTTGGGTAACTGAGTGAGTATGTCTCACAGTGATAGAATGCGTCTGAATTTCTGCATGCCAGAGTATGTCTCTTTGTCTGCGTGTATGCAAGTATGTCTCTGTCTGACTGCATAAGAATATGTCAGATTGAGCATGAGTGTCTCTGAGTAAGTCTACCTGCCATAGTGTGTGCGTCTTTATATGTCTCAGGATCCCTGGTGGTCTAGTCGTTAGGATGAAGCACTCTCACCGCTGCGTCCTTGGTTCAATTCCTGGTCAGGATAAAAAAATACACCGTGCAGATGGAGATCCTCAGACCTGAAAGGTCAACCATCTAAGAGAAAGTCACTCTTAACAAACCTACATTCTGAGGAAATCACTGCCACTGCCCAAGCTTTATCGGCCCCGGCAGATGGACCTTAAGATAAAAGGCTTGGCTAAGTTCAGTGCACATTGTGTCTCACCTAAAAAATCCATTGCGCAGGATCAAATAGTAATGAGCTTGACCAAATATTTCCTAGCGAAGACTGGCCGAACAGTGAGACTATGACAGATCTATTCGACTCTCTTAGAGTGTGTCTAAATTTATCTCAGTGTGTGCGATATTTTCACAGTGTCTCTGCGTCTCTCAAAATCTGGGAAGATGTCTGAGTGTCCTTGAGTGTGTTCAAGTCTTTCTGTGTCTGCAAAAGTATCAGTGAGCCTGAGGTTGCGTGAGCTTATATTTATGCGTCGTATTGTTTCTCAGAGTTTGCAGGCCTGTTTGAGTGTTTGCAGGTGTGTCTCATTTTGTCCGAGTGTGTGCAGGTGCATCTGAGTGTGCTTGACCCTGTCGGAGTGCGGATGAGTGTGTCTTAGTGCGTCTCATGTGTAAGAGTGTGTCTTAGTGTGTGAGAGAGTATCTGAGTGTGTCGGAGTGTGTTCAAGTGTTTCTGAGCGTGAGGGTGTCAGAGTGCGTGCGACTCTGTGCGAGTGTGTCAGAGTGGGCCTAGATGTGCCTGAGTGTCTCTGAGCGTGACCGAAAATATCTGGGAGTGTGTGAATGTTTCTGAGTGTGTCTGAGTGTGCCCAAGTGTGTCTGAGTGTGTGCAAGTGTGTCTGAGCGTGTCTGAGTGTGAGCGAATGTATGTGGGTGTGTGCGAGTGTGTCTGAGTTTGTGAGAGTGTGTCTGAGTGTGCTTGAGTATCTGAGAATATGTTGGTTTCGCTGAGTGTGTGAGAGTGTGTCTGAGCATGTGCGAGATTTTCTGGATAACTCCCAGTCTGCCTGAGTGTGACTGAGCGTGTCTGCGTAAGTTGGACTGTTCTTGCATTTGTCTGAGTGTGAGCGAATGTGTCTGGGGGGTGTGCGAGTGTGTCTGAGTTTGTGAGAGTGTGTCTGAATCCGCTTGAGAGTCTGAGGGCGTGTTTGTTTCTCTGAGTCTGTGAGAGTGTGTCTGAGTGTGTGCGAGTTTTTCCGGATATCTCCCAGTGTGCCTGAGTGTGTCTGAGCGTGTCTGAGTGTGACTGAGCGTGTCTGCGTGCGTAGGATTGTGCTTGAATGTGTCTGAGTGTGAGCGAATGTGTCTGGGGATGTGCAAGTGTGTCTGAGTGTGTGAGAGTGTCACTGAGTGTCCCTGAGGTTATATTTTTTCTCAGTGTTTGCAGGTGCATCTGAGTGTCCTTGACCCTGTCGGAGTGTGGCTGAGTGTGTCTTAGTGCGTCTCATGTGTAAGAGTGTGCCTTAGTGTGTCAGAGAGTATCTGAGTGTGTCGGAGTGTGTTCACGTGTGTCTGAGTGTGAGGGTGTCAGAGTGCGTGCGAGTCTGTGCGAGTGTGTCAGAGTGGGCCTAAATGTGCCTGAGTGTCTCTGAGCGTGAGAGAATGTGTCTGGGTGTGTGCAAATGTGTCTGAGTGTGGCTGGGAGTGTCTGGGTGTGTGGGACTGTGCTTGAGTGTGCCTGAGTGTCTTTCAGTGTGTCTGGCGGTTTCCGAGTGTTTCTGAGTGTTTGCGAGTTTTTCTGGATATCTTCCAGTGTGCCTGAGTGTGTCTGAGCGTGTGTGAGTGTGGCTGAGAGTGTCTGGGTGTTTGAGACTGTGCTTGAATGTGTCTGAGTGTTTTTAAGTGTGTCTGACTGTGTGCGAGTGTGTCTGAGCGAGTCGGAGCGTGTCTGAGCGCGCCTGAGTGTGTCTGAGCGTGTGTGAGTGTGGCTGAGAGTGTCTGGGTGTTTGAGACTGTGCTTGAATGTGTCTGAGTGTTTTTAAGTGTGTCTGACTGTGTGCGAGTGTGTCTGAGCGAGTCGGAGCGTGTCTGAGCGCGCCTGAGTGTGTCTGAGCGTGTCTGAGTGTGGCTGAGAGTGCCTGAGTGTGCCTGAGTGTGTGCGTGTGTGCGTGTGTTTGACTGTGCCTGAGTGTGTCTGAGTGTGCTTAAATGTGTCTGGGTGCGTGGGACTGTGCTTGAATGTGTCTGAGTGTAAGCGAATGTGTCTGGGGATGTGCAAGAGTGTCTGAGTGTGTGAGAGTGTGTCTGAGTGTGTGAGAGTGTCACTGAGTGTCCCTGAGCTTCTATTTATGGGTCTGATTTTTTCTCAGTGTTTGCAGGTGCGTCTGAGTGTGCTTGACCCTGTCGGAGTGTGGCTGAGTGTGTCTTAGTGCGTCTCATGTGTAAGAGTGTGCCTTAGTGTGTGAGAGAGTATCTGAGTGTGTCGGAGTGCGTTCAAGTGTGTCTGAGTGTGAGGGTGTCAGAGTGCGTGCGAGTCTGTGCGAGTGTGTCAGAGTGGGCCTAGATGTGTCTGAGTGTCTCTGAGCGTGAGCGAATGTATCTGGATGTGTGCGAATGTGTCTGAGCATCTCTCAGTGTGCCTGAGTGTGTCTGAGCGTGTCTTAGTGTGGCTGAGAGTGTCTGGGTGTGTGGGACTGTGCTTGACTGTGTTTGAGAGTCTTTAAGTGCGTCTGGCTGTATGGGGGTGTGTCTCAGCGAATCTGAGCGTATCTGAGCGTGAACGGATGTATCTGGGTTTGTGCGAGTCTGTCTGAGCGTGTCTGTGTGTGTTTGAGTGTGCCTGAGTGTGTCTGAGATTGTGTGAGTGACTCGGAGTGTGTGAGAGTGTGTCTGAATGTGTGCGAAAGTTTCTGAGTGTGTCTGAGTGTGCCTAAGTGTGTCTGAGTGTGTGCAAGCGTGTCTGAGCGTGTCTGAGTGTGAGCGAATGTGCCTGAGTTTGTGAGAGTGTGTCTGAGTGTGCTTGAGTGTCTGAGGGTGTGTTTGTTTCTCTGAGTCTGTGAGAGTGTGTCTGAGTGTGTGCGAGTTTTTCTGGATATCTCCCAGTGTGCCTGAGTGTGTCTGAGCGTGTCTGAGTGTTACTGAGCGTGTCTGCCTGCGTGGGACTGTGCTTGAATGTGTCTGAGTGTGAGCGAATGTGTCTGGGGGTGTGCGAGTGTGTCTGAGTGTGTGAGAGTGTCACTGAGTGTCCCTGAGCATATATTTATGGGTCTGATTTTTTCCCCGTGTTTGCAGGTGCGTCTGAGTGTGCTTGACCCTGTCAGAGTGCGGCTGAGTGTGCCTTAGTGCGTCTCATGTGTAAGAGTGTGCCTTAGTGTGTGAGAGAGCATCTGAGTGTGTCGGAGTGTGTTCACATGTGTCTGAGTGTGAGTGTGTCCGAGTGTGTGCGAGTCTGCGCGAGTGTGTCAGAGTGGGCCTAGATGTGTCTGATTGTCTCGAGCGTGAGTGAATGTATCTGGGTGTGTGCGAGTGTGTCTGACTATCTCTCAGTGTGCCTGAGTGTGTCTGAGTGTGCTTAAATGTGTCTGGGTGCGTGGGACTGTGCTTGAATGTGTCTGAGTGTAAGCGAATGTGTCTGGGGATGTGCAAGTGTGTCTGAGTGTGTGAGAGTGTCACTGAGTGTCCCTGAGCTTATATTAATGCATCTGATTTTTTCTCAGTGTTTGCAGGTGTGTTAACGAATGTGTCTGGATGGGTGTGAGTGTGTCTGAGTGTGGCTGGGAGTGTCTGGGTGTGTGGGACTGTGCTTGAGTGTGTCTGAGCGTGTTTCAGTGTGTCTGGCTGTGTATGAGTGTGTCTGAGTGTTTGCGAGTGTGTCTGGACATCTCTCAGTGTTCCTGAGTGTGTCTGAGCGTGTCTGAGTGTGGCTGAGAGTGCCTGAGTGTGCCTGAGTGTGTGCGTGTCTGCGTGTGTTTGACTGTGCCTGAGTGTGTCTGACTGTTTGCGAGTTTTCCTGGGCATCTCTCAGTGTGCCTGAGTGTGTCTGAGCGTGTGTGAGTGTGGCTGAGAATGTCTGGGTGTTTGGGACTGTGCTTGAGTGTGTCTGAGTGTGTTTCAGTGTGTCTGGCTGTGTGCGAGTGTGTCTGATTGCTTGCGAGTGTGTCTGGACATCTCTCAGTGTTCCTGAGTGTGTCTGAGCGTGTCTGAGTGTGGCTGAGAGTGCCTGAGTGTGCCTGAGTGTGTGCGTGTGTGCGTGTGTTTGACTNGGGTAGAGGTTTTTCTCAAATCTTCGTTGGCGAAGACTGACCATGAAGATGAATGCAGAATGTAGCTGACCTGGTTTTCCTGACTGACCTTTAGAATTATGAAAAGGCTCATTGAGCTTTCATTGAGCTTCTTAGGAGAGCTGAAGATTTCTTTATTTCGTTCTGAGGTCAGCAGACAGGGTGTCCAGCAGAATCAGAGGAAAGCAGAGCAGAAGAGCAAAACACTGTGTCACCACTCAGCGTGGCTTGGGCGATGTGATATTTGGGTCTGTGAGTTTGTCTTTCAGTTTTTGAGCGTGAACATGGCCAGCCTAGGATGGCGTGGGCTACCTGCACTTTATAGGAGATGAAAAATGTGAGCGTCTAAGGGTCAAAATTTTATAAGGCAATATATTCCTCCCAGAGCAAAGGTGCCGGAGAGAAAGAGCATTCTATAAATGTAGTTCCGAGAATGGTGAAACAACGTCTCAGGAGAGACAAAAGATCATGGATTTCTTTCCTGGTTGGATAGTAGGTCGTTTGCAGAGGTGTGTTCCTGTATACTCACCTGTGCACACCGGAACACAGCAAAGAACACCCGTTCACACCTGAAAACACTCTAGTACCTCCAAGCGCATCTGTGTACAACCAAACAGACTCGAGCACATCAGAGCAAAACCAAGCATACATGTGCACACCAGTGCACACCTGAGCACACAGGAGAAAATCCAAATACATCAGCAAGAACTCAAAGCGAAACAGTCACAAACAGTCAAAAACACTATTACACACACAGGTACACACACATACACAAAAATAAAACGTTTTGTTTACTCTCTTTAGTGTAAGGGAATGTCTGTTTTTGTGAGTTTTTGCGAGTGATTTTGGTTTTTCTAGTTGTGTGCGGGTAAAAATAATGTGCATGGGTATGCCTGGTTGTGCTGTGTTCACGGGAGTGCTCAGGTGTGCATAGTTCTGCGTTGGTCTTCCAGTGTGTATTCTAGTGTGCACGGGTGTTCGAGAGTGAACCAGTGTTGGTGGTCTGAGGTGTGTTTGGTGAGTGGACTCGGGAGACCACCTGAGAGCACCCGTGGAAACAGGCAGGTGAACTACTGCCCTTCCAAGTAAGAAAGAGTGTTCTGACCCTCTATCTCTCAACTGCCGTTATTGCGCCAATAACGGCACTAGGTGCACACCAAGAGTTTTGGGCTGGGGCAGATTCCTTTAAGAACAAAAGGGCCGGGGAAGATAGCGCTAGCTGTGCCTGTTGTGCCAAGAGTGGAGAAAAAACTGCACAGGTGACACAGAGCGACAGGGCTTTTTTTCTTGGCTGGAATGGCAGTTGTTTGCAGGTAGGCGCACTGCGAAGCGAGGAGCTGTGCGGGGGCTAAAATTCAATATGGAAGAATATTTCTACCAGAAGAAATTTTCTTCTGAAGAAGGAAATTGCTGTGCCCATATTGAGGAAATCTACGCAGGAACTTCAGAGGAGAGACGGAGGGTTAGGACTTTCTCTCCTTGCTCGAAGGGCACTCGTTCAATTGGAAGCCAGCTGTCCTGAAAGCTGCAGTCCGAGTGCCAAAATTAAATATGGAAATATATTCCTCCCAGAGCAAAAATATTCGGGCAAAAAGAGCATTCTGTGGATGTAGTGCAGAGAGCGGCGCAGCAGCAGAAAAGACACGGAGGGCTCAGGACTTTTATTTCTTGGCTATCAGGTTAGTCATTCGCCTACCATGTATTCTTCTGTGTGCACGGGGGTGCACAGGTGAGCTCACAGAAAAACACCCTGTACAGCCAAGAATACCAAAGTAAACCCGTTCAGAACGGAACACACCCAGATTCAGCCAAATGTAACCATTCGCACTCGTGCAAATCCGAGCACACTCAAGCATACCTATATATGCACAAGAACACAGGAGAACATCCATCCACAACTTTGTAAAAGCCAACAGACCCGTGCACATGGGAGAAGAGAAAAACAGAGTTGCACAAGCATAATACACCAGAACACACTCGCAATCCCCAGGATGTCCTTGCAAACATCCAAACTCGTACACTCCCGGACACACTAGGACTCAGCCACACACTCTGACTAATAGCAAGACGCACACCAACACAAGGAAATACACACAAACACAACCAGACAGAGTCAGAAACACCGAGACGCCTTCAAACAAAACTGCATATTAAAAGAAAAATTTCAACAAAAGCACTCCCAAACACACATAGACACATAGAGGAAAAAATCGTACACAGCTGGGTACACTCGTACACACCAATACAAAGTAGCAATCAGGGGCAAAAAGGAGACACAATTGGAGAAACTCAGACACGAAAAAACTAACAAAATTTGGTGCACCCGTGAACACACTATGACACACTCAGACACACACTGACTCTCACGAACAAAGCCAGACAATCTTAAAGGCAGACAGGCTTACAAACACACACACATCCTGTCGCAAACTATCTGTCAAACGTAGAAAACTCAGAAGAACTCGATAACTGAAACACACGGAGATACACTCGCACACATTCACACAAAATCAGACAGACTCAGGAATATTCGACCACGCTCACAGACGCTCAGGCGCACTCTCACAGACTCAGACACACTCGCACACACTCAGACACACTATCACAGACTCAGAGAAACAAACACACCCTCAGACACTCAAGCACACTCAGACACACTCAGACACACTGGGAGATATCCAGAAAAACTCGCACACACTCAGGCACACTCTCACAGACTCAGACACACTCGCACACACCCAGACACA
>NW_016690699.1:19461-22743 GCF_001604755.1 Lepidothrix coronata
TATCTCCCAGTGTGCCTGAGTGTGTCTGAGCGTGTCTGAGTGTGACTGAGCGTGTCTGCGTGCGTGGGACTGTGCTTGAATGTGTCTGAGTGTGAGCGTATGTGTCTGGGGATGTGCAAGTGTGTCTGAGTGTGTGAGAGTGTGTCTGAGTGTGTGAGAGTGTGACTGAGTGTCCCTGAGGTTATATTTATGGGTCTGATTTTTTTCTCAGCGTTTGCAGGTGCTTATGTTTGCCGGTGTGTCTCATTGTGTCCGAGTGTGTGCAGGTGCATCTGAGTGTGCTTGAGTTTGTAAGAGTGTGGCTGAGTGTGTCTCAGTGCGTCTCATGTGTAAGAGTGTGCCTTAGTGTGTGAGAGAGTTTCTGAGTGTGTCGGAGTGTGTTCACGTGTGTCTGAGTGTGAGTGTGTCAGAGTGCGTGCGAGTCTGCGAGTGTGTCAGAGTGGGGCTAGATGTGTCTGAGTGTCTCTGAGCGTGAGCGAATGAGTCTGGGTGTGTGTGAGTGTGTTTGAGTGTGGCTGGGAGTGTCTGGGTGTGTGGGACTCTGCTTGAGTGTGCCTGAGTGTGTTTCAGTGTGTCTGGCTGTGTACGAGTGTGTCTGAGTGACTGCGAGTGTGTCTGGACATCTCTCAGTGTTCCTGAGTGTGTCTGAGTGTGGCTGAGAGTGCCTGAGTGTGCCTGAGTGTGTGCGTGTGTTTGACTGTGCCTGAGCGTGTCTGAGTGTGTGAGTGTCTCGGAGTCTGTGAGAGTGTGTCTGAGTGTGTGCGAGTTTTTCTGGGCATCTCTCAGTGTGCCTGAGTGTGTCTGAGCGTGTCTGAGTGTGTCTGAGAGTGTCTGGGTGTTTAGGACTGTGCTTGAGTGTGTCTGAGTGTTTTTAGTTGTGTCTGACTGTGTGCGACTGTGTCTCAGCGAGTCTGAGTGTGTCTGAGTGTGAGCGAATGTGTCTGGAGGTTTGCGAGTGTGTCTGAGCGAGTCTGAGCGTGTCTGAGCGTGCCTGAGTGTGTCTGAGAGTGTGTGAGTGTCTCTGAGTGTGTGAGAATGTGTCTGAATGTGTGCGAATATTTCTGAGTGTGTCTGGATGTGACGGAGTGTGCTTTAGTGTGCCCAAGTGTGTCTGAGTGTGTGCGAGTGTGTCTGGGCATCTCTCAGTGTGCCTGCATGTGTCTGAGTGTGGCTGAGAGTGTCTGGGTGTGTGGGACGGTACTTGAGTGTGTCTGAGTGTGTTTAAGTGTGCCTGGGTGTGTGCGAGTGTGTCTGAGTCTCTTTGAGTGTGCTCAAGTGTGTCTGAGTGTGTGCGAGTGTGTCTGGGCATCTCTCAGTGTGCTTGAGCGTGTCTGAACGTGTCTGAGTGTGAGCGAATGTGTTTGGGGGTGTGCGAGTGTGTCTGAGTGTGTGAGAGTGTGACTGAGTGTCCCTGAGGTTATATTAATGCGTCTGATTTTTTCTCAGTGTTTGCAGGTGTGTCTGAGTGTTTGCAGGTGTGTCTCATTGTGTCCGAATGTGTGCAGGTGCATCTGAGTCTGCTTGACCCTGTCGGAGTGTGGCTGAGTGTGTCCTAGTGCGTCTCAGTGTGTAAGAGTGTGCCTTAGTGTGTGAGAGAGTGTCTGAGTGTGTCGGAGTGTTTTCAAGTGTGTCTGAGTGTGAGTGTGTGCGAGTGTGTCTGAGTATGTCTAGATGTGTCTGAGTGTGTCTGAGCATGTCTGAGCGTATCTGAGTGTGAGCGAACCTATGCGTAAACCCTAAAGCCTAAGCTTAAGGCTAAATCTAAGCCTGAACCTGAACACTAAAGCCTAANTCTGAGCGTGTCTGAGCGCGCCTGAGTGTGTCTGAGAGTGTGTGAGTGTCTCTGAGTGTGTGAGAGTGTGTCTGAATGTGTGCGCATATTTCTGAGTGTGTCTGGATGTGTGGGAGTGTGCTTGAGTGTGCCCAAGTGTGTCTGAGTGTATGCGAGTGTGTCTGGGCATCTCTCAGTGTGCCTGCGTGTGTCTGAGTGTGGCTGAGTGTGGCTGAGAGTGTCTGGGTGTGTGGGACTGTACTTGAGTGTGTCTGAGTGTGTTTTAGTGTGCCTGGGTGTGTGCGAGTGTGTCTGAGTCTCTTTGAGTGTGCTCAAGTTTGTCTGAGTGTGTGCGAGTGTGTCTGGGCATCTCTCAGTGTGCTTGGGTGTGTCTGAACGTGTCTGAGTGTGAGCGAATGTATCTGGGTGTGTGCGAGTGTGTCTGAGCATCTCTCAGTGTGCCTGAGTGTGTCTGAGTGTGCTTAAATGTGTCTGGGTGTGTGCGAGCATGTCTGAGCGTTTGAGAGTGTGTCTGAGTTTGTCTGAGAATGTGTGAATGTTTCTGAGTGTGTGAGTGTGTCTGAATGTGTGCAAATGTTTCTGAGCGTGTCTGGGTGTGTGGGACTGTGCTTGAGTGTGTCTGAGTGTGTGAGAGTGTGTCTGAGTGTATCTGAGTGTTTCTGTGTGTGTGTGAATGTGTCTGAGTGTGCCTGTGCTTATAGTTACTGGTCTGATTGTTTCTCAGTGTTTGCAGGTGTGTCTGAATGTGTGCAAATGTTTCTGAGTGTGTGTGGATATCTGGCAGTGTGCTTGAGTGTGTCTTAGTCTGTTTGAGTGTTCTCAAGTGTTTTTGAGCGTGTGTGATTGTGTCTGAGTATCTCTCAGTGTGCCTATGTTTGTCTGAGCTTGTGTTAGTATGACTGAGCGTGTCTGGGCATATCTGAATACGAGCGAATGTATCGGAGTGTGTGGGAGTGTGCCTGAACATTTGCAGTTATGTATTTCTGTCTGAGAATGTGTGAGTGTAACTGAGCATCTCTGAGTATGTCTGAGTTTGTGTGAGTGTTTCTGAGTGTGTCTGAGTGCGCCTGAGTGTGTCTAAGTGTATGTGAGTGTGTTTGAGTGTGTCTGGGTGTAGCAGTTCATTTGGATACATGTCTGGAATAAAGACAAGTGCCAAAAAATACTCAAACACACAAAATATCTTTATTACAGTGAGAATAAAGGTAATAATAATAAACTTAGCAAGAGGAATTAAAAACTAAAAAGGATACCAAATAACTACGTTATCGGGTGGCACTAAAACAAATACTACGAACAGCATTTAATACAGTATTAACTAGTGAAAAAGGGAATACCAAAAAAAGAAAAGGATCTTAACACAATATTATGGATAACCCAATATTGGTTAGTAAAAAGGGAAACTAAAGGGAGAAAGAAAGAAAAAAAAAACTATAAACATAAAAGGGGAATTAAAGGAGCACTAAAAGGATATTAAAAAGTTTGTTCTC
>NW_016690699.1:23583-26176 GCF_001604755.1 Lepidothrix coronata
CAAGGGTAGATGTATCTATCTTGCAATATGTAGCAAAACCAAGGAAGAACTCAGCTCTGATAATAGGGGATATCAGGCTGACTTGCTAAAAAGCACAATGGACCTCACAATTAGCTTGTGCCATGAAGTTACATTGTACCATACGCTAGTTGGTTTCACATCCTAATATGATTCCGTTCTCACGCCTCTATACTCCATTGATCATCTAATTCAAAAGTACCCCCCTTACACTGGGTGTGCTTAAGCTTTTCTCAGTGTGTCAGAGCATATCTGACTGTGTCTGGGTGTGTGCGAGTGTGTCTCAGTGTGCGAGAGTGTGCCTGAGCATATATTTATGGGTCTGATTGTTTCCTCAGTTTTTGCAGGTGTGCCTGAGTGTAGGCGATTCTGTCTGTGTGTCTGAGAATATCTGTGTTTGTGCAAATGTGTCTGTGTGTGCTTGAGTGTGTCTGAGTGTGCCTGAGTGTGTGAGAGTGTGTCTGAGTGTGTGAGTGTGTCTTAATATATTTGAGTGTGTCTGGGTGTGTGCAAGTGTGTCTGAGTGTGCCTGAGCTTATATTTATGGTTCTGATTGTTTCTCAGTGTTTGCAGGTGTGTCTCAGTGTATGCAACTCTGTCTGAGTGTGTCTAAGTGTGTCTAGTTTTGTGAGAGTGTGTCTGAGTGTGTCTGAGATTGTGTGAATGTTTCTGAGTGTGTGAGAGTGTGTCTAAATGTGTGCAAATGTTTCTGAGTGTGTCTGTATGTGTGGCACTGTGCTTGAGTGTGTCTGAGTGTGTTTGAGTGTGTCTGAGTGTGTTTAAGTGTGTCTGGCTGTGTGTGAGTGCATCTGAGCGTGCCTGAGTTTGCGTGAGCTTCTATTTATGGGTCTGATTTTTTCTCAGTGTTTGAAGGTGTGGCTGAGGAATTGCACGTGTGTCTGAGTGTTTGCAGTTGTGTCTCATTGTGTCTGAGTGTGTGCAGGTGCATCTGAGTGTACTTGAGTCTTTTATGAGAGTGTCGGAGTGTTTCTTAGTGCGTCTCAGTGTGTAAGACTGTGCCTTAGTGTGTGAGAGAGTGTCTGAGGGTGTCGGAGTGTGTTCACGTGTGTCTGAGTGTGAGTGTATCAGAGCGTGTGCGAGTGTGTGCGAGTGTGTCTGAGTGTGCTTAGATGTGCCTGAGTTTGTCTGAGCATGTCTGAGTTTATCTGAGTGTGTCTGGGTGTGTCTAAGTGCGTGTGAGTGTGTTTGAGTGTGTCTGGGTGTGCTAGAGTGTTTCTGAGTGTACTTGAGTGTTTCTGAGTGTGTCGGAGTGTGTCTGAGTGTGTCTGGGTGTGTGCGAATGTGTCTGAGAGTGCCTGAGGGTGGCTGAGCTTATATTTATGGGTCTGATTGTTTCTCAGTGTTTGCAGGTGTGTCTGAGTGTATGCAATTTTGTCTGAGTGTGTCTGAGAGTGTGTGAATGTTTCTGAGTGTGTGACAGTGTGTCTCAATGTGTGTAAATGCTTCTGAGTGTGCCAGGATGTGTGGCAGTGTGCTTGTGTGTCTGAATGTGTTTGAGTGTGCCCAAGTGTGTCTGAGTGTGTGCAAGTCTGTCTGAGCGTCTCTCAGTGTGCCTTAGTGTATCTGAGCCACTGTCAGTGTGGCTGAGCGTGTCTGGGTGTGTGGGACCGTGCTTGAGTGTGTCTGAGCGTGTATGAGCATTTAAAGGTGTGCCTGAGTGTGTCTGAGAGTGTGTGAGTGTTTCTGAGTGTCTGAGAGTGTGTCTGAATGTGTGCGTATATTTCTGAGTTGGTCTGGATGTGTGGGTGTGTGCGAGTGTGTCTGAGTGTGTTTGAGTGTGTCTGGGTGTGTGCGAATGTGTCTGAGTGTGCCTGTGCTTATATTTACTGGTCTGATTGTTACTCAGTGTTTGCAGGTGTGTCTGAGAGTATACAATTTTGTCTGAGTGTGTCTGAGTGTGTCTGAGTTTGTCTAGCTTTGTGAGATTGTGTCTGAGTGTGTCTGAGAGTGTGTGAGGGTTTCTGAGTGTGTTAGAGTGTATCTGAATGTGTGCAAATGTTTCTGAGTGTGTGTGGATGTCTGGCAGTGTGCTTGAGTGTGTCTGAGTGTGTTTGAGTGTTCTCAAGTGTGTTTGAGTGTGTGCGAGTGTGTCTGAGCATCTCTCAGTGTGCCTGAGTTTGTCTGAGCTTGTGTTAGTATGGCTGAGCGTGTCTGGGCATATCTGAATACGAGCGAATGTATCGGAGTGTGTGCGAGTATGTCTGATCGTTTCTGAGTGTGTCTGAATGTGTCTAAGTGTGTCTAGCTTTGTGAGATTTTGTCTGAGTGTGTCTGAGTGTATCTGAGTGTGAGCAAATGTGTCTGGGTGTTTTTTAGTGTGTCTGACAGTGTGCCAGTGTGTCTAAGTGTTTCTGAGTGTTTTCAAGTGTGCCTGAGTGTGTCTGAGTGTATCTGAGTGTGAGTGAGTGTGTCTGAGTGTCTGAGCATCCCTCAGTGTGCCTGAGTGTGTCTGAGCGTGTGTGAATGTGTGTGAGTGTGTCTGAGTGTCTGAGCATCCCTCAGTGTGCCTGAGTGTGTCTGAGCGTGTGTGAATGTGTGTGAGTGTGTCTGAGTG
>NW_016690700.1:0-4915 GCF_001604755.1 Lepidothrix coronata
GGGACACCAAGAATTCCCAAAGATCCCTGGAGACCCCCTGGGACCCCCAGAGATCCCAAATTCCCCTGGAGACCCCTTGGAGATCCCCAAACCTCCCCCAGGAGACCCCACGGACGTGAAGAACCTCCCAGAGAACCTCCCGGAGACCCCAAAATCCCCCAAAAAACCGGGACTGGGGAGGGCCCTGAGAATTCCCAAAGATCCCTGGAGACCCCCAGGACCCCCAAATTCCCCAGGAGACTCCCAAACTTCCCTTGGAGACCCCCCAGGAGACCCTCAAACCTCCCCCAGGAGACCCCACGGACGTGGAGAACCTCCTGGAGAACCTCAAGAGATCCCGAAATCCTGGGAAAACTGGGAATGAGGGGACACATCAAACATTCCCAAAGATCCCTGGAGACCCCCAGGACCCCCAAATTCCCCGGGAGACTCCCAAACTTCCCTTGGAGACCCCCCAAATACCCCCCCAGGAGCCCTCACGGACATGGAGAACCTCCCGGAGACCCCAAAATCCCCCCAAATCCAGGCCTGGGGGGGACACCAAGAATTCCCAAAGATCCCTGGAGACCCCCAGGACCCCCAAATTCCCCGGGAGACCCCTTGGAAAACCCCTGGAGACTCCCAAACCTCCCCCAGGAGACCCCAAGGACATGGAGAACCTCCCGGAGAACCTCCCGGAGACCCCAAAATCCCCCAAAAAACCAGGACTGGGGAGGGCCCTGAGAATTCCCAAAGCTCCCTGGAGACCCCCAGGGACCCCCAGAGATCCCAAATTCCCCTGGAGACCCCTTGGAGATGCCCAAAGACCCCCCAGGAGCCCTCATGGACATGGAGAACCTTCTGGAGAACCTCCCGGAGACCCCAAAATCCCCCCAAATCCGGGCCTGGGGGGGACCCCGAGAATTCCCAAAGATCCCTGGAGACCCCCAGGACCCCCAAATTCCCTGGGAGACCCCTTGGAAAACCCCTGGAGACTCCGAAACCTGCCCCAGGAGACCCCACGGACGTGGAAAAACCTCCTGGAGAACCTCAAGAGATCCCGAAATCCCGGGAAAACCGGGAATGGGGGGGACACCAAGAATTCCCAAAGATCCCTGGAGACCCCCAGGGATCCCCAGAGATCCCAAATTCCCCGGGAGACCCCTTGGAGATCCCCAAAGACCCCCCAGGAGACCCCACAGACGTGAAGAACCTTCTGGAGAACCTCCCGGAGACCCCGAAATCCCCCCAAAACCGGGACTGGGGGGGGTCCCGAGAATTCCCAAAGATCCCTGGAGACCCCCAGAACCCCCAAATTCCCCGGGAGACTCCTTGGAAAACCCCTGGAGACCCCCAGAGACCCCCTGGAGACCCCACGGACATGGAGAACCTCCCGGAGAACCTCCCGGAGACCCCAAAGTCCCCCAAAAAACCGGGACTGGGGAGGGCCCCGAGAATTCCCAAAGATCCCTGGAGACCCCCAGGACCCCCAAATTCCCCGGGAGACTCCCAAACTTCCCTTGGAGACCCCCCAAATACCCCCCCAGGAGACCCCACGGACGCGGAGAAACCTCCCAGAGACCCCAAAATCCCAGGAAAACCAGGACTGGGGAGGGCCCCGAGAATTCCCAAAGATCCCTGGAGACCCCCTGGGACCCCCAGAGATCCCAAAGATCCCCCTGGAGACCCCCAGAGACCCCCTGGAGTGGCCCAAAAACCCCCCCCAGGAGACCCCACGGACGTGAAGAACCTCCCAGAGACCCCAAAATCCTGGGAAAACCGGGACTGGGGAGGGCCCCAAGAATTCCCAAATTCTTGGAGAATCCTTGGAGACCCCAGAGAATCTTTGGAGACCCCCAGAGATCCCAAAGATCCCCCCAAGAGACTCCCAAACCTCCCCCAGGAGACCCCACGGACGTGGAGAACCTCCCGGAGAACCTCCCGGAGACCCCAAAATCCCAGGAAATCCGGGACTGGGGGGGACACCAAGAATTCCCAAAGATCCCTGGAGAATCCCAGGGACCCCCAGAGATCCCAAATTCCCCTGGAGACCCCTTGGAGATCCCCAAAGACCCCCCAGGAGCCCTCATGGACATGGAGAACCTCCCGGAGAACCTCCCGGAGACCCCAAAATCCCCCCAAATCCGGGCCTGGGGGGGCCCCCGAGAATTCCCAAAGCCCCCTGGAGCCCTTCCCGGCATTCCCGGCATTCCCAGACCTTGGAGTAGTGCTTGAAGACGTCGGAGGCGCGGCGCAGCTCCAGCCCCCCGTGCAGCAGCACTTTGCAGAACCCGGCCAGGAGCTGCCGGCGCCGGTGCAGCTCCTCCAGCCGGCCCTCGGCCTCCTCTGGGAACGGGAATGAACGGGAATTCTGGGAATTCTGGGAGTGCCGGGGCCTCGGGAGAACCCCGGGACCACCAGGAGAGTCCAAGGGATCTCCTGGAGATCCCAAAAACCTCCTGGAGACCCCAAAAACCTCCTGGAAAACCCTCTGGAGACCCCCAGGACCACCTGGAGAGTCCAAGGGATCTCCTGGAGAACCCCAGAACCTCCTGGAAACCCCCAAAAACCTCCTGGATAATCCAAGGGAGCTCCTTGAGCCGGCCCTCGGCCTCCTCTGGGAACGGGAATGAACGGGAATTCTGGGAATTCTGGGAATGCCGGGGCCTCAGGAGAACCCCAGGATCACCTGGAGAGTCCAAGGGACCTCCCAGAACCTCCTGGAGACCCCCAGAACCTCCTGGATAATCCAAGGGAGCTCCTGGATCCGACCCTTGGTCTCCTCTGGAAGAGGGGAATTAATGGGAATTCTGGGAATTCTGGGAATGCCGGGGCTTCGGGAGAACCCCAGGACCACTGGGAAAATCCAAGGGATCTCCTGGAGATCCCAAAAACCTCCTGGAGACCCCAAAAACCTCCTGGAAAACCCTCTGGAGACCCCCAGGACCGCCTGGATAATCCAAGGGAGCTCCTGGATCCGGCCCTCGGCCTCCTCTGGGAACGGGGAATGAACGGGAATTCTGGGAATTCTGGGAGTGCCGGGGCCTCGGGAGAACCCCAGGACCACCTGGAGAGTCCAAGGGATCTCCTGGAGAACCCCAGAACCTCCTGGAAAACCCTCTGGAGACCTCCAGGACCACCTGGATAATCCAAGGGAGCTCCTTGAGCCGGCCCTCGGCCTCCTCTGGGAACGGGAATGAACGGGAATTCTGGGAATTCTGGGAGTGCCGGGGCCTCGGGAGAACACCAGGATCACCTGGAGAGTCCAAGGGATCCCCCAGAACCTCCTGGAGACCCCAAAAACCTCCTGGATAATCCAAGGGAGCTCCTGGAGCCGACCCTTGGTCTACTCTGGAAGAGGGGAATTAATGGGAATTCTGGGAATTCTGGGAATGCCGGGGCTTCGGGAGAACCCCAGGATCACCGGGAGAGTCCAAGGGATCTCTTGGAGAACCCCAGAACCTCCTGGAAAACCCTCTGGAGACCCCCAGGACCTCCTGGATAATCCAAGGGATCTCCTGGATCCGGCCCTCGGCCTCCTCTGGGAACAGGAATTCATGGGAATTCTGGGAATGCCGGGGCCTCGGGAGAACCCCAGGATCACCAGGATAGTCCAAGGGATCTCCTGGAGAACCCCAGAACCTCCTGGAAAAACCTCTGGAGACTCCCAAGACCCCAAAAAACCGCCTGGAGATCCCCAAAAACCNCTCCTGGAAAACCCTCTGGAAAACCCCAGGACATCCTGGAAAATCCAAGGGAGCTCCTGGAGAACCACAGAACCTCCTGGAAAACCCTCTGGAGACCTCCAGGACCGCCTGGAAAATCCAAGGGAGCTCCTGGATCCGGCCCTCGGCCTCCTCTGGAAGAGGGGAATTAATGGGAATTCTGGGAATTCTGGGAATGCCGGGGCTTTGGGAGAACCCCAGGACCGCCTGGATAGTCCAAGGGATCTCCTGGAGATCCCAAAAACCTCCTGGAAAACCCCAAAACCTCCTGGAAAACCCTCTGGAGACCTCCAGGACCGCCTGGAAAATCCAAAGGAGCTCCTGGATCCGGCCCTCGGCCTCCTCTGGGAACGGGAATGAATGGGAATTCTGGGAATTCTGGGAGTGCCGGGGCCTCGGGAGAACACCAGGATCACCTGGAGAGTCCAAGGGATCTCCTGGAGAACCCCAAAACCTCCTGGAAAACCCCAAAACCTCCTGGAAAATCCAAGGGAGCTCCTGGATCTGGCCCTCGGCCTCCTCTGGGAACGGGGAATGAACGGGAATTCTGGGAATTCTGGGAGTGCCGGGGCCTCGGGAGAACCCCAGGACCACCGGGAGAGTCCAAGGGATCTCTTGGAGACCCCCAGAACCTCCTGGAAAACCCTCTGGAGACCCCCAGGACCGCCTGGAAAATCCAAGGGAGCTCCTGGAGACCCCCAAGAACCTCCTGGAAAACTCTCTGGGATCGAAGAGTCATGGAATTCATGGAATCAGAAAATCATGGAATCAGAAAATCATGGAATCAGAGAGTCATGGAATGAGGGGATCAAGGAGTCAAAGAGCCATGGAATGATGGGATCAAGGAGTCACAAATTCATGGGATCAGGAAATCCTGGAATTCCCAGAGCTAAGGGATCAGGAAATCCTGGAATGATGGGATCGAGGAACCACGAATTCCCAGGATCAGGAAATCCTGGAATCCCGGAGCCCCGGGCTCAGGAAATCCTGGAATGATGGGATCAAGGAATCACGAATCCATGGAATCAAAGAGTCATGGAATCAGGAAATCCTGGAATGATGGGATCAAGGAGTCACAAATTCATGGGATCGGGAAATCCTGGAATGATGGGATCATGGAATGATGGGATCATGGAATGATGGGATCAAGGAGTCAAAGAGTCATGGAATTGGGAAATCCTGGAATGATGGGATCATGGAATGATGGGATC
>NW_016690700.1:5861-7086 GCF_001604755.1 Lepidothrix coronata
GATGGGATCATGGAATGATGGGATCAAGGAGTCAAAGAGTCATGGAATTGGGAAATCCTGGAATGATGGGATCATGGAATGATGGGATCGAGGAATGATGGGATCATGGAATGATGGGATCGAGGAACCACGAATTCCCGGGATCAGGCAATCCTGGAATCCCGGAGCCCCGGGCTCAGGAAATCATGGAATGATGGGATCGTGGAATGATGGGATCAAGGAGTCAAAGAGTCATGGAATCAGGAAATCCTGGAATGATGGGGTCGAGGAGTCACAAATTCATGGGATCGGGAAATCCTGGAATCCCAGAGCCATGGAATGATGGGATCATGGAATGATGGGATCATGGAATGATGGGATCAAGGAGTCACAAATCCATGGGATCAGGAAATCCTGGAATCCCAAGAGCCCTGGGATCAGGAAATCATGGAATGATGGGATCGAGGAACCACGAATTCCCGGGATCAGGCAATCCTGGAATCCCAAGAGCCATGGGATCAGGAAATCCTGGAATGATGGGATCAAGGAATCACGAATCCATGGAATCAAAGAGTCATGGAATCAGGAAATCCTGGAATCCCAGAGCCATGGGATCAGGAAATCCTGGAATGATGGGATCAAGGAGTCACAAATTCACAGGATCAGGAAATCCTGGAATGATGGGATCATGGAACGATGGGATCATGGAATGATGGGATCCTGGAATGATGGGATCGAGGAACCATGAATTCCCAGGATCAAGCAATCCTGGAATCCCGGAGCCCCGGGCTCAGGAAATCATGGAATGATGGGATCGAGGAACCACGAATTCCCGGGCTCAGGAAATCCCGGAGCGCCGGGATGGAGGGCTGTGGGAGGGGGAGGGAACCCACCGGCGGCGTGGGGCTCTTCCCGGTTTTCCGGGGGCTGCAGGAAGACGTGATCCATGAGGAAGGAGGCGAGCTGGGAGTGCAGCCCCGGCTCCGGCGGCAGCGCCAGCGGCTCCAGCGCCCGCGGCAGCGCCGGGCCCAGCACCACCAGCAGGTCACTCAGCACCACAAACGCCTGGGAATGGGAATTCCAGAGGGAGTGGGATCGGGATTGGGACATGGATCCAACTGGAGAGTCATAAAAACAACGAATTCCCCGGAAATTCCCAAAAAAACCCACCTAAAACACCCCAAAAACCACCCTGGGATCCCCCCAAAACCCCCCCCAGCAGGTCACTCAGCACCACAAACGCCTG
>NW_016690700.1:9344-10073 GCF_001604755.1 Lepidothrix coronata
AGGAGAAGGGTCTGGAAGGGTTGGGAGAGCAGGAGAAGGTTCTGGAAGGGGTTGGAGAGCAGGAGAAGGGTCTGGAAGGGTTGGGAGAGCAGGAGAAGGTTCTGGAAGGGGTTGGAGAGCAGGAGAAGGGTCTGGAAGGGTTGGGAGAGCAGGAGAAGGTTCTGGAAGGGGTTGGAGAGCAGGGAAAGGGTTTGGAGAGCAGGAGAAGATTCTGGAAGTGTTGGAGACCAAGAGAAGGTTCTGGATCCCCAAGAGAAGGTTCAGGATCTCCAGGAGGAGGTTCTGGAGAACAGTAAAAGCTTGGAGAGCAGGAGAAGGTTCTCGAAGGGTTGGGAGAGCAGGAGAAGGTTCTGGAAGGGTTTGGAAACCAAAAGAAGGTTCTGGAAAAGTTGGAGACAAAGAGAAGGTTCTGGAAGGGTTTGGAGAGCAGGAGAAGGGTCTGGAGAGCAGGAGAAGGTTCTGGAGCTCCAGAAATTTCTGGAAAGCAGGAGCAGAAGGTTCTGGAAAAGTTGGAGAGCAGGAAAGGGGTGTGGAGAGCAGGAGAAGGTTCTGGAAGGGGTTGGAGACCAAGAGAAGGTTCTGGAAGGGGTTGGAGAGCAGGAGAAGGGTTTGGAGAGAGGGAGAAGGGTCTGGAAGGGTTTGGAGACCAAGAGAAGGTTCTGGAAGGGGTTGGAGAGCAGGAGAAGGGTCTGGAAGGGGTTGGAGAGCAGGAGAAGGGTCTGGAAGGGG
>NW_016690700.1:11558-13375 GCF_001604755.1 Lepidothrix coronata
TGGAGAGCAGGAGAAGGTTCTGGAAGGGGTTGGAGAGCAGGAGAAGGTTCTGGAAGGGGTTGGAGAGCAGGAGAAGGGTTTGGAGAGAGGGAGAAGGGTCTGGAAGGGTTTGGAGACCAAGAGAAGGTTCTGGAAGGGGTTGGAGAGCAGGAGAAGGGTCTGGAAGGGGTTGGAGAGCAGGAGAAGGGTCTGGAAGGGTTGGGAGAGCAGGAGAAGGGTTTGGAGAGCAGGAGAAGGTTCTGGAAGGGTTTGGAGAGCAGGAGAAGGGTCTGGAAGGGGCTGGAGAGCAGGAGAAGGGTCTGGAAGGGGTTGGAGAGCAGGAGAAGGTTCTGGAAGGGGTTGGAGACCAAGAGAAGGTTCTGGAAGGGGCTGGAGAACAGGAGAAGGGTCTGGAAGGGGTTGGAGAGCAGGAGAAGGTTCTGGAAGGGGCTGGAGAGCAGGAGAAGGTTCTGGAAGGGGCTGGAGAAGAGGAGAAGGTTCTGGAAGGGTTGGAAGAGCAGGAGAAGGTTCTGGAATCCCGTGCTGGGGGTTCCCCCTGACCTGTGGGACGCCGGAGTCGGGCAGGCGGGACAGTTCCCACATCACGTGGAAGAAGAGGCAGGACAGGGCGGGGACGGACACCTGGGGGGACAACGGGACAAAAGTGGCCCCAAAGTGTCCTCAAAGGTCCCAAAGTGTCCCCAAAATGTCTCCAAGTGTCCCCAAAGTGTCCCCAGGGGTCCAAAAGTGTCCCCAAGGTGTCCCCAGGGGTCCAAAAGTGTCCCCAAAGTGTCCCCAGGTACCTCCAGGTGTCCCCAGGTGTCCCCAAAATGTGTCCAAGTGTCCCCAAGGTGTCCCAAAGTGCCCCAAACTGTCCCCAGGTATCACGAAGGTGTTCCCAGGTGTCCCCAAGGTGTCCAAAAGTGTCCCCAAAGTGTCCCAAAATGTCTCCAGGTGTCCCCAAACTGTCCCCAAGTGTCCCCAAGGTGTTCCCAGGTGTCCCCAGGTGCCTCCAAGTGTCCCCAGAGTGCCCCAAAAATGTCCCCAAGTGTCCCCAAGGTGTCCCCCAAAGTGCCCAAAATGTCTCCAGGTGTCCCCAACTGTCCCCAAATATCCCCAAAATGTCTCCAACTGTCCCCAAATGTCTCCAAATGTCTCCAAGTGCCCCCAAAGTGCTCCCAGGGGTCCAAAAGTGTCCCCAAGTGTCCCCAAGGTGTCCAAAACTGTCCCCAAAGTGTCCCAAAATGTCTCCAGGTGTCCCCAAACTGTCCTCAGGTATCACGAAGGTGTTCCCAGGTGTCCCCAAGGTGTCCCCAAAGTGTCCCAAAATGTCTCCAGGTGTCCCCAAAGTGTCCTCAAGTGCCCCCAAAGTGCCCCCAAAGTGTCCCCAAAATGTCTCCAGGTGTCCCCAAACTGTCCCCAGGTATCACGAAGGTGTTCCCAGGTGTCCCCAAGGTGTCCCCAAGGTGTCCAAAAGTGTCCCCAAAGTGTCCCAAAATGTCTCCAGGGGTCCCCAAAGTGTCCTCAAGTGCCCCCAAAGTGTCCCCAAAGTGTCCCCTGGTGCCTCCAGGTGTCCCCAGAGTGCCCCAAAAATGTCCCCAAGTGTCCCCAAGGTGTCCCCCAAAGTGCCCAAAATGTCTCCAGGTGTCCCCAACTGTCCCCAAGGTGTTCCAAGGTGTCCCCAGAGTGTCCCCAAGGTGTCCAAAAGTGTCCCCAAAGTGCCCAAAATGTCTCCAGGTGTCCCCAACTGTCCCCAAAATGTCCCCAAGTGCCCCCAAAATGTCTCCAAATGTCTCCAGGTGTCCCCAACTGTCCCCAAAATGTCCCCAAGTGCCCCC